>NW_010423709.1:28458-28741 GCF_000710305.1 Buceros rhinoceros silvestris
CCAGTCCCAGAATCCAGCTTCTGAAGCCAGTTCCCACCTGCTGTGCCCAGCCTGGGCCTTCCCAGTGTCTGCCCACAGCATCAGTGGTGATGGTGACGTGATTGCCAGCAGGGGGTTTGGATTCAGTATTGGTATTGCATATATTTGTATATATTTCATTTTATTGTTATTATTTTTATTAAAGTAGTTTTAGTTTTCTTTCCAATCTGTATGTATCTCCCTTATTCCGTTTCTCTTCTCTCCCTTGAAGTAGAGTAATAGAGAGCATCTGTCATTTGTCTAG
>NW_010423710.1:0-1203 GCF_000710305.1 Buceros rhinoceros silvestris
AGGGGGCGCAAGGGGAAAGGAGTGGAATGAAGCAGAAGCTTCACAGCAAAGATGTACTTCTAAGTCTGAAAAAATTACTCAGGATAACAGCAGCAAAACTATGCATCACCTTTCACTACATCCCCAAGGGTCAGACACTGCAAAATACAAAAGCAGCTACTACCTTTCAGCTCCATGAGCACTAAAATGTTCATGAACAGATAAGTTATACTGCTGTCACCCACATGAGATACCACAAGAGTGCTGCCAGAATGCCTGAAGTCTCCAATTAACTTGCAATTGAACTATCTTGCAGCAGAGACTCCCCTAAGGGGCCACAGCTTTGAGTAGCTGAGATAATCAAGCATTAGGGTCAAGAGCCCCCCAACATGCTCCAGAGTGTATGTTCATACAGCAGCTCCTCACGGTTTGGCTTGGGCAAGTTTTTCTTATAACCCTCCTCCTGATTAATTTCAAGTTCTTAATGCAAACTCGCTGAAATAATCTTTAAAGAGGCATAGCTTGGCATTATTAAAAAAGGTTTCATTTTCCCCCACTGTCCTGGTTTGAGTTAGATCAGAACTCATTCTGTTCAGAGATTTTACTTTCCAGCTCGGTCTCTTCTCAGTGACAGCACTTTCTGAAGTTAACGGTGTATTTTTGCAGACAGTGTCTGCTTCTGGAAGTGATAGCGCTTGATGTTTGCAGTCACTACCAGGGACTGGGATGCAGAAAGGCTCTGGCTTATACTTGCTCCTGTGCAGACCAAGGTCACTGCTAAATCCTCTGTGTGTGCCACGGTGGGGGTGCAGTAAGTGAGAGGCTGCACCTGCGGGGAGGAGCGGACAGGACAGGTGACCCTACACTGACCAACAAGGTGTTCCATCCCATAGACGTCATACTCGGTATAAAGCTGAGGGGTCACAAGGGTCAATCCCTCTTCTTCAATGGCCGGCGTCTGAGGAGGACTCTGTCCATTCTTCTGCCTGTTATCCCAGTCCACGCGTTCCTGAATCTGGTTCCAGAATCCAGCTCCCATCTGCCACTGAGCCCAGCCTGGGCCTTCCGCAGTGCCTGCCCACAGCATCAGTGGAGACGGTGATGTAGTTGTTATTGGGGGGTTGGGTTTGGTATTGTATATATTTGTATATATTTCATATTATTGTTATCATTCTTATTAAAGTAGTTTTAGCTTTCTTTTCCAACCCATAAGTCTCTCTCCCT
>NW_010423710.1:1360-5364 GCF_000710305.1 Buceros rhinoceros silvestris
CCCTGCTTTTGGGAAAGTGTGGGGGAAGGTCTGTCATTCATCTAGTAGCTGGCTAACTCTTGACACCCTCTTATGAGTAAAACCTACTACTTGCTTTTGTTTTGTAAGCAGGGAATAACTATGCAGAAATACTCCCTGAGTAGTGAAAAGTGACTCTTCCCTGGCAAACTGCAGATAAGGTTGTAAATCCAGCTCACAAGGTCATCACACTCATTTTTGCCTTGAAAGCAGCCCACTGGTACATGTCTGACCAGTTAAGAGGTATAGAAGAACCACCACTTCCCTATTATTTTCAAAATGTTGATGCCACAACCCCTAAATTGAAATACCCATTTTCCATTTTAATAAAACAAAATCTACGTCCTGTACAGTTGTCTTGACCATTGACTATTGATTGAAAGGCGTGTTTTGGAACAGATCTCCAAGTAAAAGTAATTTGTCAATTGTTCATTCTTCTGCTTATTGACTAGCCAATTAATTTTTTTTAAGAGAATGTAACAGACCGGATTCAAAGAGAGTTGCCCAGAGAGAGGTCAAAGACAATGGACAAAAATTGAAATGTGAAAAATTGCAATTGGATATTATGAAAAAAAAGTTCACACTGAAACAGGTTGTGCAGAGAGGCTGCAGCATCTCCACACTTGGAGATACTCACAACTCAACAAGACGTAGCCCTGAGCCACCTGCTGTAAGGATGTGCTTTATGGAAAGAACTGGTCCAGATGACATTCAGAGATTGCTCCCAAACTAGATTATTGCACAAGACGACTGGGATATGGGATTACAGCAGTGTGTTTCAATGTTCACACATGTAGCACCATCCAATGAATAGAAAGTGGATGTACAGTGTACAAGAACGAGGCTTGGGCTTGTTGAAAATCAGCGATTTCTGTTGGGCGAGTGGAGAATTGCTCACAGCAACTTTTCAGAGGCACATAGTCGAACTTGCTGTTCATCATATCTCCTCCACAGAAGAGCCTCAGATAGAGGAATGCTTAGATCTGATAGCAAAAAAATACCAAAGTGGAGGAGGAG
The DNA here is from genome assembly GCF_000710305.1 of Buceros rhinoceros silvestris. Taxonomy (NCBI): domain Eukaryota; kingdom Metazoa; phylum Chordata; class Aves; order Bucerotiformes; family Bucerotidae; genus Buceros; species Buceros rhinoceros. The sequence continues at coordinate 2,396 of NW_010423710.1, forward strand.
AAGGAGGAGGGGTTTCACAGAACATGAGATTCAGTATGGCCATAAACCTTTGTCACAAAAATCTAACCTCTCCATTAGTTTTGCTTATCTTCTTATCCATTTGTTATTAATTTGATGGAACTGGGGAGTTGTCAGGGTTATGTGATGCAAGGGATTTATCTTGCAGAACAATCTCCAACCCACTGTTCAAAGTCTTTAGTTTCAAATTACAGAGATTAGAAAAGAAGCTTCTAAAAAAGAAAGATTGATTCCTTATTTCTTTCCAGCACGATTTTGCTCAGGAATAGTTTAAAAAATACACACATTTGCCCAAGTTTTTTAAGCGCAGAGCACATGCAGCAAAGTCACGATGGATTTCGGTGTTTCAAACTCTGTGGTTTCAATGGCGAGTGACACTTTAATACCCTAAAAGCTTTCTTATATACAGAAGTCCAGCTGTGCCAGAAGCTTTAAATGCTATTTAGTAGGAAGACAAAAAGGGGCAACTTGCAGAGTCACTGGAGAACATTCACAGGGAGATGTAAAAAGATAGCCAATTCATTTTGCTTTATACGTACCAGGGGAATAGAGAGCTATGAATAAAATGCATGCAGGGAACGTAGTCACTTTGAAAGAAATAACACCGTTTTTACTCACTTTCACATATAAAGAAATTAATTTAAAACATATGGCTTATTTAAAATTCTAATATGACAAGTAGGTTATAGTATTAATTATATATATATATTTTTTTACTTCCGGTGCTTTTTAAAAAACTTTCATCCTTGCTTTCTCGATGTTTTAAAGAACACATATAAAGACGCTCGGCACAGCTGCGACAAAAACATCATCACAAGCAGAAAGAAAGCAACAAACGCTGCAAATCCCAAATCTGCTTTATGATTTTGACAGACTTTCAATGGATGGCAAAAAAGATACTGAATTAAAGTAATAATTTACTATGGCACGGCTTTGTTGACAGCAGTCTCTCCTGTCTTTGCCTTCCTCGCCAACGAGACTGCAAAACATGACTCAACATAACGGACCCTCCCAAAAGTCGATACAACTCCTGTCTGCCGAGAAGCTAGAATTACCCCAATGCTTTGCAAGTGACTACCTCGCCTGACTCTCTTGTGCACAAGGTAAAATCTCCCTATGTTTATGGGAAGTCTTGATTTTTCCACAATTTTTCTCTAAAAATTGTTTTCAGTGTTTATTAGTTATCGCTTAAGAAGGTTACTTCCCAGACTGCAATTCCTTATGCCAAATGGCATTGTTTTAGAAAGCTTAGAAGCAGTTCCAACAACTGTTTCTGAGATATCCCCGAAGCTAACACTATCTATCTGGAAGCACTCTTAAATCCCATCAAATGAAAGACAAAGCAATAATGCTCCTCGCTCCATGAGAAAATAAATTTAAAATAATATCTAGTATATGGATTATTGACAGATTTGTATATGGACCAGGGTCTTTTTATCTTAAGTGCATTTAATCTGCAAAAAAACCCCATACTCAGCAAATGCAGAACCTTTGTAGAATCGTTTCTCAAATTTTTCAAATTCAGATAAGTTCAAATTTAAGACTTGCTCTAAAATTGCAACCTTTTTTTTTTTACAGTTCCCCCCACACCTCCCCTCACGTTACCTACCACCAATTGCCTGACTGGTTCTCCAAGTTAAATCTCTCATTGTTTTGGGTTGGCTTTCTGTGTTATATCCACCCAGTAACTGATGTAGCACACCTCGTGACAAAAAGATGAGAAGAAACACTGACTGCTGGTGTAAGTTTAAAACAAGCTTTTATGGAAATCTCTGTGATTTTTCATTTTCTAAAATTAAAAACAATTTTTCCTCCTGCTGAGAGTAAGGATTGTTATCTCCTTCCTTATGGCTAACTGGGGTTTGAAAGAGCTTCCCTACTTCACAGGGGTATTGGACAAAAGAGTGAATTAGATGACTGTGCATGTATTACACGTATTACGGAGAGGGACCGTAAACCAGATGAGACAGACTGCCCATAAATACGGCTGACTCAGTCACTCAGTTTGAAAGCTAAGAGTGTAGACACAGCAAAGTTGCTGCAAGGTAACAAGTTACTATTACTCTGTGGAGCCAAGGTAACACTATCTATCTGGAAGCACTCTTAAACCGCAGCAAATGAAAGACAAAGCAACTTACCTTAGCTCTCTTTCCTGTCAGGTACTCTAAAATCAAATCACTTCATTCATCCCAGCCTAGGAGTGCACGGGTACCTCAACTTTGACCACGCACTGTTACATTGTGGTGCTTTTGTTGTGGCCAGGCTTTCAAAACAGGCAGGACTTCAGTGAGACAAATGAGGACACGAAGTTTTGGGGAAATAAAGAAGCATGTGCATATCACACGCACAGAAAAAAACATGACTCCTTGTCTTGGGCGCCACTAATGAGGGAACATCCTCTGCCCTGAAGTACAGGGGGAGGTTCAGAGCTCAAAGTCCGCCACCTGCTTCAGTGTGGCAAAGAAGATGCTAAGTACTCTATCTCAGCCGACAAACACCTGCTCCTATTCATGTGCTGTTTATTCTTAAAATACTTAAATTTCTTAAAATACTAAACTCTTCTTCACAAAGATACCAGACTTAGAGAAAAGTTCTATAAAAACACATCTTCTAAACAAATGTCATCACTTCAGACCAATTTCTCATCCACTTGCTCTCGTCAGTAAGTCCACATTCTGCTCTTGCTCACCATGGGTACTAACCACTTACAATTCTTCATAATGTTATACCTCCACAGACCAAGGTCTACTTTCCATTTGCCATAAAGCAACCAAAACCGACAACAACTACTTTTCATCTAGAATGTTGCAGCATACCTCAGACTTCTATGCATGTGCATTAAGAACTAAATTGGGATGGCTAATTGCATGGGGCAAATTTGGATAGCTAGGTATGTACTGACAAAAGACATGCTCCCACAGTCACCACCTTTCCAGTTCCTGCTCCAGTAC
>NW_010423710.1:5562-28839 GCF_000710305.1 Buceros rhinoceros silvestris
GCATGTCCAGAAACAAGTCATCAGGCTTTTGGTTTTTTTGAACAGGGCAAATAATTGCCTTTTATTCCAATGCATAAGGATATCTTCTGTGAAATTTCACTCCAAAATCTTACTCAAAGAAAGTACAGCAATTAAAAAACCAATCTATTTATTTCTCCACAAAACCAACAGCATTCTTTTCCTTTTACTTGTTCTTGAGAACAGCTGACATCTAAAAACATTCTTTAAATAAATACAATAGTCTGAGGTTTGTTCTTGCCCTGAAAGAAAACCACTGAATCCTTTAAATTTATTAAAATTACAACCAACAAACCAAAAAAAAAAAAACCCAACAAAAAAACCTCTACCCCACTTTGAAATGCTGAAGTGGGTGAACCATAGTAGATGAGCAGTAATACTCTCCCCTGTAGCGCAGGTACAAGCATTACAGATGATTAATTTTAAAATCAGGATATTAATATCATCCACAAATACAGTAGCTGATGATGGCTTTGTTGGGAATGATGTAATAAACCTGCAGAAATAGCTTTCAGCAAACTCGCTGTAGTAACAATTTCAACATTTCATTTCAGGCAAGATGGGGATAGCAGTAATTATATACCTCATATTGGACTGTGATAATTCTTCATCCTGTGTAGGCAGTTACAGCGGTGGAATACACTATTATCACCACTGCTAGCACTGGTCTTTTAATGTGGTTATACTACTTAAGAAACCATCAGCATTTTATCTTCTTCAGTTACGTCCTTTCAGGGAGAATTTTCTGTTTTCTATGTGACAGTGAGCACTCTGAACTCAAAGGCGATCCCTCACATAAAATGTTCTACTTAATCAACTCATCTACCTCAGAAGGATGTGGGTGGCTAGCTAGAAAGAAACCAGTGTAATGAATCAGAAAAACCCATGTGTCTCGACAGGTATATGGGGGTGAGGGGAAAAAGGCAGAGAGCTTAAAGGGATGCGACCCCTTGGTTAAACTTCTTTATTATTTTTCCCTTTGTTGAACAAGCAGGATGATACTCTCAGAAAATAAATCAGTCTGTTAGACTTTCTGTTGGCATCCCCTTTGCCTTTACTTTATTCTTGTATTTGTTACTGACTACTAAAGCCTCTCCACTGCAATTCTTAGAAAATATTGTATAGGCATTAATTTTAAAAGGCAGCTTTGGCACTCATGCAGCATGGTGGTCATAAATCAAAGCAGAACATTGCAATTGATTTGTGTACTATAACCCACAACACTAACCTCAGCTCTGTTTTTCACTTATCTCTTGGGTTCTGACACAGAGAAAAGGACTAGAAATAATAGTAGCTTTTCACCTGAACATTAAGATAAACAATTCAGGAAATAGAGACATGGTAGTCAACTAATCACATAAACCCACCATGTTTGGGGGTTTCCCTTCTCTTCCCCACAAACAAATACCATATTACTTTAGTCCACCTGGCTGTGACCTAAGACAGCATTGAAGCTTCTGTCGTTTCTAGTGCTGGAAGCAGCAAGAGACCATATTGACATGTACAAGATAGTGCTCCTCTTCATCTACACTAGAGCTTGGCATTCGACATGACAGTAGACTCCTCCTCAGAGCAGCTTTGAGTAAGACTTGACTGGCATATAAAAAGCTTCACCAGCTTTCAAAGTGAATATTGGATCCTCAGGATGAAGCACGTTGGAAAAGCAATGAGGAAGACGAGACAAAGTTGCCAAAACATAGTGAACAAATCATTGGACACAATCAGTGGGAACATAAAATTTCACAAATAAGGTGAAAAGTGTGAAACTGTGTACAGCTGCAATTTAGTTGTAAAAAAAATTATAGCTGAGGCAGATGCCATGTCTCCATTGTATGCAAATATTTTATTTCAATTAGCACTTTTCAATCATGCTGCTTCTCTTCTGAATGACTCACAAATATCTCAGTCAAGAAATGGCAGGATCATAAGCACATGCCAACAGGGTGCACTTATCTCACACAGAGAAAAATGCAGAAGGAAGCATATAAATCTATCTTAGGATTTTTTCAACCTATCTTCTCTTCCAAACGTGTTTTCTCTACGTGCCTGCAAGCCTCCGTAACACAGCATAGTTTCCATGTCCTTCCAAGCAAGCAATATTCACAAGAATTGAATTGCAAATAAGGAAATTGAGTTTATGGAGATAGAACAAAAAATTAAGGTTTGATCACACAAGTTTGATTACACTGTCTTAAGCCAAAGATGAGGTCATAATGCTAATTTGCCTGCAAATGCACATATGAAAAGGGGGAACGTTTAGAAATTCTCCACACCATTGAGAGACCTGCTACACAGGTCATTATGAGTGGTGATTGTCCATGAGGGAGACATGCTGAATAGCTGTGAAGTACGGCTGGGTGAAAAAATACCAGAAGTTAGTATTCATGATTGCACAAAACACTGACATAAACTAAGAACGTTACATCTCATGGCTGCAGTAGCAGTTTTAGCTAATTTCCAGAGTGCTGACCCCAAGCTGCTTTGGGGCTACGAGCATCCTCACCTGGGATACAAGAAGTTCTGTCAAGGAACCACAAGAACGTGGGGAGAAACATGCTGGTGTTGCCTGTTAGCCACAGAAGCAAAGGAAATTGCTAAGTGTCATATGGGATTTTGGAAACATTAGTTAATTTTCTATCCTGCTTCACTGGTACATTCCAAAGAAGCTGTGCTGGGAAGGCTGAGGTATGTAAATAGTCAATGTTGATGAAGAAATCTATGACTGGTAAAATATTAGAAAGTTCTGGCATGAAAGAAAAACCTCAGCAAGAGTTTCACTTTCTGCCTCTATAGATTTTAACACCTCTAATGTTGCAAGAGTTCTCTCTCCACACACAAATTTAAGCAGATGTTAACTGTAGTTGCATCTGAAAATATGTATTTTTAATATCGTATAGGTTCTAGGCAGTAATCCCTTTCTCAGAAACCGAAAGATTCAAATGACGTCACCGTTGCTAAGTGCACTATTCAGCCATATATCATGTTCTCAGAAGTACAACGAGTACTCAAGGGTGAAGGGTTTTAGGATAATGTATGATTTCTGCATTAAATACAGAACTGCCATTATATAATTTTAGCATCTTGCCAAATTTTTTTCTTTTTTTTTTTTTGAGCTGAAGAGGGAGGGAGAAATAACAAGGTTGAATGGAACTAGAACAGTACTGTTTGTACCCTGGTGAATAATAGGGAAATGATAAATTATCCCTAGGCACCCAGACTGATTTATGTAATAAAAAATTAAACATAGTGGGGTGGAGCCTTCGTGTGAAAATCTCATCCTTGGACAGCTACAAGGTATGAAATGCACCCAAGTGTCTCAAATCCCTCAGGGCTGCTATTATCTCATGATAACCACACCCTCGAGAACTCTCTTTTGCTTCTCTGTTGGGAGAAAAAGGAAGAGGTAAAGGGAAGAGGTATATTTCCAATTACAAAACCCAGAAGATTGACAGTTTACATCAGTGAATCCTTTAAGCTCAAACTGTTGAGTTCTTATTTTTTCTTAATTAAGAGCATGAGTAAAAAGAAGTCATGTCTCATGCCAGTATGATAAAAGGAAAAAACAGAGATAAAGAAAAGCCATTAAGACAAATATAAGTAAAAAAAAAGCCACATATATATGTAAATCAAACTTTTCAGTAGCTGTCAGTTAATACAGTAATTTACATGCAAACATTAATACACGCAACAAACAAAATATGATTTAACCTCATGCTGAAAATGCTGTTACTCAGAAAATTCAGATAAACTGCAGTCTCTTGTGAAGTCTGAACTCTTCCTAAAAAATTAAATGGATAATGCTAGGAAGTGTTTTATTAAAAAAAGTGAGAATCAAACCGTTTTCAATTTCTGAGCTATACTGGCTGTTCAGATAATCCTCAGTTTCAGGTAAATAGGGGTAGTTAATACATATCCAATTCAAACAAATTGGTACCTGCTTACAGCTTCAGTGTGTGGAAATGCAGATGCATTTTTTCACGCTTGCCTAATTCATGGAGCAAACAGCTATATAGTGACGTATTGGCCTAATACCTTATTTAGGGGGGGATTTTTATCCTGTAGAATGAGGAATAAGCAATGCACTTTCTTCCTCAGGTGAGAGAATGCTTTATTCACTTTACTGAAATGGTAACATTCACACTCCGCCAGCAGACTGTAACACTGTGCAACACTTTACCACAGGAACTTATCATATGCAGGTATGAGATCTAACTAGATACCATGCCCAAATTACAAACCGATCTGATCCTAGGAGTCCTGCGTGTCCCACACACTACCCCACGACTTTAGATCTCATCAACATTTAACAACCACTAACCCTGTTGAAATTATAGCTTCCCACAAACTTCTAAGTGCAAAATCCGTTCAACTCATGTATTTGTGTAATATTCAGTATCTGAAAAGCTAGTACACTCATCAAATTGTATGCAAAGATATTCCAGCACACAGTAGAGCTAATATACACTGCATCTCCGAAGTCTGTTACAAGTATGTACTATTTTCTTCACATCCAGTAGAAATGGCAAAACTAAAGCCATTTTAAGAACAGACAAGGTGCAACAGTTGCTCTAAAATGCTTGGCTTACAGAGTCTAAGCTTAGTTCAGATCAGTTCTTTGACTCTTTAAAATCTGCAAGTTCATCCTTGAAATCTCCCTCAACTGAAAATTATGTTGTCTGTATTGGGAATTCTCACCTAACTTTAAAAATATATAAGAGAATCCACAGTTCAAGACAGTGAAAGAGGGGATAACAAAAACCTTTTAGCTGTCACGCTATTTTTCTCACATTTCGCTTCGCTATTTGTCAAATTCTTGAATCAAGTCTTTCACTGGAGCTGAACTATGATTCCGTGATATTTCTTCTATTGTTACAAGAGAGGATGACTGCCTTGTCAAGGAGGGGCTGAGCTTTTAAAATCAAACAGGTATTTCTAACACAATGAGTCTACAGATCATCCATCATCTGTTCGCAGCTCTGTCTAAATGAGGGAAAAAATGAGATGTGCTTCGCAGTAAAGATGAACTAAAAATTTCACAGTTGGCAAGTCTGAGGTACTGTTTTCTTAGTAAAGAGTAAGGCCACATACAGAGAAATTGATTGACTGCTCACCAGGATTTTTTCCCTCTCACTTTACTGTATTGCTCTTGAACTTTATAGAAACCTGTTAAGTACAGGAATTCGATTTTTCATATTTGATTTCTTTTTTCTTCATAACTGTATCAAAACATTCATACATTTAAAATTGGCATTTAGAATTTACTTACAATATTCCAGTATATTTTGACAACAGTATTTATCTGAACTTATTAAAAAAATTCAATTTATGATGCATAAAAATAAATTTCAGCTCCATTTCTTTGCTATCTGGAGTAACATTCTTATTTTTGGAACAAAAGACTGCAGATATTATCTTTAATAACTAGTTCCAGATCTGTTCAACATGTTGTCCAGACCATAAGCCCTCTTTAAAAGTTTACATTCATATGTAATATGCTACAGAACAATAGACCAACAGGCTCAAAATCCCCTAAAATTTCTTACGTGCCTTATTCTTTATGTGTCTGAATGCACAAATTTTTACTGAAAAAATAACAAATAATGTAAATATAAATATGCTCAGCTTAACCAGAGCTAATTTTGAATCTCAAGAGCATACACAATTCAGCAAAGCTGAATAGACACAGGCTTTCATCCTGGTGGGGCTGCTGCTTGCATCAGTTTCTAAGTAAGTTTACAAGACTTCACCTTTCTAAAGAGGAGGAACATGATGACCAAAAATGTGGTATGTTCATACATGCTATGGTGACATCACACTTGACAGAAAAAAAAAAAAAACCAACCTTAAACACATACATTTTGGGTGGTTCTGTATTTTTAAGCTACCGCTGTAATCTGCCCTCCCAAACATATTACCTCCCCCTCCTCCCCTAGTTAGAGAAGTCAGTAAATCTAGATCCAAAGCCTGGAGCAATTAGATCATGTTCTGGCAGACCTTGATGTTCGCAAAGCTGGTTGGGAACACAACCAGCACTAAGCATTGACAGGATACTGCCAGCCACGTTTCAGAAATGCAGAGCTTCCTACTGGTGAGAGTGAGAATCTGTACATAAATAAGTGTGCTATGAAAAACACGTACAGCTACGTGAGCATCACGAGTACTTTCTGGAATGTGTGTAACCTCACATATCAATTTATGGACTGAAAAATCCTTAATTGCATGCTGATTAAGTAACTCCTCAACACTAGGCTAAGGAGGACCCATCAGCCGCTCAAAATTGCAGCATAAACCCCAGAGAGGTTGGAAATAGGGCTATAGCAAGAGTTTTATTAATAGGCATGAAAGGACTTTACCCACCCATGTCTCATAAAACACCCTTTCCTATTGCTTCATTTGTCTGCCAAGAATTAAAAAACCCCCAAGAACCCGAACGTACCATGTTGTATTGTTTCACCCTAGTCCGTCTTGGCAGCCTATCACATTCTGGCTGTAGAAGTGTCTGCTTTCAAATTTTAAGCCCTCAGAGCAATTATTCTGCTCTCAGACTAAACCTACAGAGCATATTTCAAAAGAAGTTACATCTAAACAGATGGAATTCAACAGTGATCAATGCTCAGTGGGCCTCAGTGGCAATAAACTATTTACTGCCTTAACCTTTTAAGTTTGCACAACCGAAGTGCTCAAGAGCCCTGTGATGAATTAGCTGAAGTGTTTGGTTGTGAGTTGAGCAGCCGCTGGTTGAAATCATCTGTCCAGCAACACAGCCTGCCTTACAGTTCCTGCAAACAACAGCCAGGGGTCTAAGCTAGTGTCTTCTCATCCCTTCTGGAGTTCCGTTGCCCATATGCAGTTTCTGACAACTTTTACTATGTCCACCACCCCTAATGGAGTCATTTTAGGAAACAAAGCTGAGCATGAGCCTAATAAATTTTTTTTAATAATTATGCGACTGATTATTACCTTACAGAAGACATAGCATAGAGAGGACATCAAAGCACATTCAGCACATTCACTGCTACAGTAGCTGATTTAGACCTGCTACCCTCCTCTTGCATGACTGCCAAAATAAATTGAAAGGGCAAAAAAAGAATTGTGTCTGTTGCATTAGCGTCGTTGTCACCAAGTCTTTCCCACCACCCTGCTGCTGAAACGCAGTAAGAGGAAGTAATCCACTACAGATGGCTAAAGACACCGAAGGCTTGTCAAAGTTCTGTTGGAAAGCCTGCTTTCAGAGATGTTAATTTTTATAAATTTAAAATGGACTTACTTTGCCTATAACTAAAATGCAAGGCTAGTGCTTTCCTTTTAAAGTTGTAATTCCAGGATTATTAGAACAGGCTTTTAAAACCAGTGACACCTGTGTAGGTCTTCTGTTTTTACAGTTTCAGAAAAATCTGATTTCTATCACCATTACTTGGAAATAAACCAGGTGATGTCTCTACCTCATCCTTTCAGTTGAAACACCTTAAGATGTGTTTTTCTCTTTATGTAGATGTATGTGTGTAAAATCTGTAGGCTAAGACACGACATATACACACCACAGTTAATTCAGGCTTTCTATACTGTAAGGAAATATAGAATCAGTTTTATGTTTTGACTTTCCATATAAAGTGTGATGATATTATCTTCATTTTTATTTTAATTTCAGAAGGAAACAGTTGGGTGGGTTTTGGTTGTTAGTTGGTTTTTTTTGGATAAACACTACTTCATCATTTATAACTCATATGCTTTAGTACGAAGCATGCTAGCGTAAGAATCTGGCAGCAAAACCAGAAACATCAATAACTGCTTAATTTCACAGAGAATAAAACATAAAAAAACATAGCTGGTATTATTTAATCCTGCAGGCAAGAAAACTGAAAGAAGCATCAGCTGTTCTCACTGAGACATACATAAATCCAAGGAAAACATGATTACTAAAGAAGACGGAACAAATTTTTTTTGTTCTTGCAATTACTACCTTCGTAATTAACAATTATATACATATAGATAATCCTGCTTAAAATTCTCTTTTTTGTAGTATAAAAAAGTCCAGCATAACACAGGCCATATGACTTCACTCAGTGACTCTTATATCAAGCTGTATAAATCGCTAGTAGTTATTTATATGTCTTAGGCAGTCATCCAGACTTGCTTTAAGGACTGCAAGTAATAGAGAATCTTTCACACCCTTTGGTAAGCTGCTCAAATGCTAATTGTCCTCACTTTTAAAAATTTGCACCTCTTCACTAGTTTGAATTTGTTTAACTTTAGTTTTCAGCACTGGATCTCCACATAATTGCCTACCAGGTTAAGCACCCTGTAATACCAAACATCTTATTCCCTGTGTGAACAGGATCAAACGGCTCCTCCACATTCCCTTTAATGAGGTAACTGTAGCGATCTCCCTAATGTCATTTACTGGGAAGGCTTAGAAATCACTTTTATCTTCCCTCTCAGTCATTTCCTATTCTCAGCATATTCTGAGAAGCAGAGGACCTGAGGTGTTCTTGTATTAGTTTATATAAGCAATATCACCTTCTTATTTCTACTCAGTAGTCTTCTGTCAGTGTACCACCTTTGCTGTTTTTCTGTCATGTCCCTGCCCTATGTACACGCTGAACTGTAAGTTCTTCTGCAGTTTCTACTGTCGGGCATACAAACCTTTCCCCATTCGTGCCTCTCCTTTTATGTGACTAAACTGCTTTCAGAGACAGAAATGCCCACTTCTGCAGGGGATGAACCCTGGCTAACACACCCACTGGACCCTCACTGGCTCCTCAGAGAGCTCTCTTGGGTATCCTTACTCCACATTCCCAGAACGAGGGGCACCGGGCATTGCACCTAGACAAAAGTCAGCATGTCTCCAGCCATACACTCTGTCTTGACCAGAGCAGCCCAACCCGGCTGTGTGCCACAGTAGCGCTGTACTGACTAGTGCTGCTGGGCCAAACACAGCCATTATGGCAGAGGTGAGGTTGGCAGTGGTTGCAGATATACTGGCGGGAGGGGGAGGAGAAGAGTCAGTGGCAGAAGTCATCGCACCGCACTCCGCAGCGTGCCAGGAGGCTGCATGAGTGAGTGCGTGCATAAGCATGCATGCGTGCCGCATAAGCAAAGTGGATCCTATTCCACAGAATGACCAAGATGTTGCTGGGCTTCTCAGGCACCCAGGGCAGATGCTTACTGGCTCCATAGTGCTGATGCCCTGCCTTGGGGATCCCTGTGTTCATGCTCCCCTCCGTGCCTCACATCAGAGTGTCCCTGTGCCTTTTCCCAGAATAACACTGTATCCTAGCCCAGCACACTCACCTTTACCAACCGAAGGTGTAACACAGTTAAAGGAGGTATTAAACCAGCTTGATAAAACCTTTTTTTATTTAAGAACGTAGAAACTGCAATCAATTTTATTTGCACACTGTAAAGCAACTCAAAGATCATAGCAAATTACTAAGGAACAAAACACAAGATTTGTGAGTGACAAACCTATTTGGAAGCCTATTAGCATGACTACAAAGAAAGAGATAAAAACAGGGTACGTGAGAAGTAAATAATAGGATATGCCTCAGTATTATGTTATAATTCTGCCTTATTTCTAATACATAGTAGATCTGATGACACCAGGAAACCATTGGACAGATTGCTAATGAATCCTCAGCACTCACCTTTGGGGAAAAAAAAAAATTATAAGGCTTTCTGGTTGTGGGAATGGGGAGTGGGAAGGTCTGGTTAAAGAAACTACTAGTGTTGTTTCTCAGGGATTTCCGTAACGGAAACTAGGTAACTGAAAGTAGTGTTTTCTTGCACTTTTTAAGTTAAATGGTATGTTGGGAAATTTATTTGTCTTCTAGATTTCTGTACAGAAAAGATCCATTTGAAAGGATGTTGCAACTCTGCATTAAAGACAGAGGTTTACACTGGTACCTGGAAAAAGTTATAAAAAGGGCCTTGAGCTCAGGGCATGTGCAACACAGCAGCAGCACCTCACGCAGCTGCAGATAGGAAGTCCAATTTCCAGGTGGTCACGACCCCTTTCATGGTGTAGACCTCAAGCCGAAGTCAAAGGCACACTACTGCAGGCACTGGAGCCTTCCTTGCTGCTGTGCCACACAACAGACAGGAATAAGACCCCAGCAAAGACAGCTGCATAGACTAACCTCTTTCTCTGGCTCTGCTGGTATCAACTAATCATCCATTCACAAGCACATGCACTGTCAAATATCTGGAGCTGATTTGCCAAATTAAGCTGCAGATGATGAAGACAGTTTACCTTCGTCCAGCATCTTTATTGAATTAGGGACCCCACTTGGACTGGTCCAAAATGAAAGCAAGGAAAAAAACCCAACTCCCAGATCAAGCAGAGAAGACGACCCTCCCTCCGAGGCTTGTGTCTCAAAGTTACGCTCCTGCATTTGTCTCCTGAGTCACATCACAAAAACTATCCAACTGGGGGCAGAAAGAAAAATGGATGAACAGAGTTAAAGCTCCTGAAATTCATTAAATTTGTCACAATGCCTTATAAGATCAAAATGTTCAGTCAATCTACTCCAAATCTTGTTTAAGCAAGTAAAGTTTTATTACAGATCAGGACAATTCTGCTGTGTCTATTTCAATTTCATCTGCAGAGAGGAACACACTGGAAATAGCATTTTTACATTGTGAAATCTCCTCACTGGAGAGTAAAGAGTAATTTGAAAGAAAATGAAAGGTTTTCCCAAGCACAAGACCCCTTCCACACGTACTGATGACTTCCTCCTTTCATTTGCACCAGTTTTATCGCAGACGTCTCTGTCAACATCATCAGATACATTTTTGCTAAACTTTGTAACAGTTTAGCAATTTACCCCTCCCCCAAAGGATGAAAAAAAAAAGGTGTTTGAAACACAGAATATATACTGAACCTTTAAACTACATCATCTACTTGAAAACTTTATTACACTTATTTACAGATATTGCACATCCTTCTTCAGAAATAAGGTTTCAATGAAGGACAATTAATATCTATGTGTGACAGCAGTTTCTTGTGCAAGCAATCTGTCTCCACAAATGAACCACGGGGCTGGGCAGGGGTGGGGGGGTCAGGAGCGTGATTCTAATTAACAAAAAAAAAAAAGGAAAATCAGACTTGACATACAAGTTTCCACAGGTTATCTCAATATCCAACACCTGCTTTGGGCTTTAAACATAGATACATCTAAGAATACATAATGCTTGTGTGTTCCAAAATAGCAGCAGGCAAGTTCCACTAGCTCAGAGAAAATGAGCGCATCTCTCAATACTTTCAAGCACCTTTTTTTTTGGCACAGCAAGACAGGAAAAACACATTATGATGATGAGTAGGAGTTTAATTGCTCCAGTGTTTCACCTTGCTCTGTATAAATACAACTTGTTGCACTGTCATATATAGTGTGAACAATAATTTATAGAGTTTCCTAAGCTATATTAGGAAAACACATTACAAATTAATAGGCAAGTTAGGCTATACACTCGCAAAGGAAAAACAGAGTAATTTGTTGGTTTCTGACAGGTGCTAAAAGCCATAAACAACAGAATGATACCGGCTAAACACTGAAATGTGCCTGTTATTCTCAAGCGATCCCTGCTTACTCAAAGGGCCCTCTGGTCACACAGATGAGAATGCAGTGCAGCAGTCCAGGACACACACCTGCTCACTGTTCTTCCCTTGAAACACCACGTGAAGGTCATCCTAGCCTCATCCAAAATCCTGTATCCCCACAAAAAGTCAAAAGAGGAACATGAAGTTTCCTGAGGTTTCTCTTCCATTGTGCAAATTCATGGAAGTGTCCTTTTGTGCTCTCAATACTCTTGGCTTTCCAATGGTATATAAGTGCAATTTTTCTTTACTTGATGTAAAGACACACTGTTATGGCTGACATATACTAAGATTTTAAATGCACAGCCCTGCAGGTGATAAAATTTGGCCGCAGGTATTCTCACAGTGCCACGGTAAGCCAGTGATGACTCCAGTGCTCGTATGTCAGGCACACTGTTAACACCAGTTCTCACAAAACAACATTAACCTGGAAATTTGAAGAAAAAATGGAGGCATAGAAATGGAGGCTCTGGCAAGCTTCCATTAAGACAGGAGAAAGGAAAAGTGGATGCAGACTGAGACTTCTTTAGGCGCATTTTCCTTTATTTCAAAAGGTGAGAAAAATGTTTCAGGGACATCTTTATGTCCCTGAAAATCTTTTCTTTTTTCCTGAATTGCCTGCTTTTCTGATACATCGAAGTGATGGTCATTCCTCTGGCAGCACTGATGCCGAGAGAGAAAGGAGCCGAGTGGTGGATGCCAAGGTACTGAGTGCTAGCAGCAGGAGGCCTGATCCAAACTTTAAGGAAGCCAAGAAAAGTCTTGCTCCCGACCTCATCGCTTGTTGGATCGGACCCAGGGACTACACGAGCAAATTGCCTGTGCTATTGACACAAGGTACAGAGAGGAAGCTGCACGCACATGAAGTAGCTTTGTGATATGAGTGCAAAAAGCCCAGGAGTAATCACATAAGGAGTTACTTCAAGAAATGTTAAAGAAGGAGCTTTGTCTTAAGGTTCTTGGAAGATTTTTGACACTGAAGTAATTCCTGTATTTTAAACAGTAAACCACTTTATAACTGTTACGGTGTCTACAGCATATGCTACAAGATGCTTATTTTTTTGTGCTTGGCTATAATCTGCAATACATTATATGACTGCATGGGGAAAAATAACTGCTTAACCCTTATTTGAGGGCATGCGTGTACTCTGAAGCTTTAAAAAGCTGTGGCTTTTTATGGTTTCTAGAACACAGGAAGAAAGCATTGACAAAGGTTTCACATTTTTTCTGAGTTTCCACCAAAAAAAAAAAAAAAAGAGAGAGAGAGAAGCACAATCATTGAGGGGCTCTGCGTAAGCATGAAGCAGTGAAAGCTACCATGGAGATCCAGATGGAAAATGCATCTTGGTCTCCGTGCTGCTCCTGTAGCTTTTGCCTGACTGAAGGTGGGTGGGCAGAACTTGGAGAATTTGGCACCTGCATGACCAGAGTCTGTAGAGTAAGCAATTTGGCTGTACCATGGTGATGAGGAATGTTGAATAATGTGATCAAAAGTGGCTTTGCCTAGGCCAGGCACATACACATGTAGCCTTTTTCCTATGTTCTGTACATTGTACGTGGTTTCCAAGGGGTCCAAATACCAGAGGAAATAAGTGCTTATCTGTCAAAGAGTCAGGAAAACAGAACAACAAAGGTGGAAGGGATTTAAAAAAATTCTTTTGCTGTCCTACCCCCAACTGAGCAGAGCTTGGTGCTTCCTCTTATTCCCAGCTGTTCCTAGTGCATTTGGCTTTAATCAGGTGCAGGGCAGGAACTCAACATCCTGTTGCCTTGCTCTGATTAGGAGGAGTCAAATTCTACAAATTGGCAGATTTCTTCTTTTAGCGTTCCTCATTTGATGAATCATTTGTTTTAAAGTATTTGGAAAGGGCCATTACAGAGGCAGTGGACCCAGCTTGTTCCTATTTCCAAGTCTATTTATAACCGCTGCTCTGAAGAGTTTTAGCAGAATGCAGTTTCTTCTCCTTCAGCACACAGAAAGAACCATCTTGTTAAAGTACTGGCACAAAGGAGCAGTGATAAAAGGCCAGAGGCATCTACAATCAGCAACACACTAATAAAAACACATAGAAATGTGATTTTAGAAGCTGGGTTAATGATATTCTCTTTAATGTCCATTCCAAATAATCTCAGTTTGAACGATTAATCAATTTCTACTATTGACCTTGCAAACCTCACTTCAAATTTAAAGTTGCGCTCTCTGCCCTTTCACTTTACTCTTTTCTTATAAAGATTTTGTAGTCCTTTAACTGACTGAGCACAGCCTGCTTTCCCATACTTTTAGCAGGAGCAAACTCTAAATATTTAACATTTGGGGATAGTTACTAAATCAGCTGATACAGTTAAAGATAGCACGAGACATTAAAAAAAGAGTAGCTTTTTGTCCAAGTTAATTGCTTCTCTTACTGTAAGTACAGTCAAAATTAGAAAAGGTATATAGAAAATAAAAAAGCATCTAAAGCATTTTCCCTCTTTCAGCACTGAAAATAACAAGAACAACAAAGGCACCAATGTTTTACTACTGCTCCTTTTCACTTTTCTTTTTCCTTCTTGTTTAACTTGAGAGAAGCCAGCCAAAGAAGGGATGGCACTTCACCCTACCCATGCACAGGATTTCCTCTTCCTTCTTTCTTTCTGCTTTGCATTCTCTTACTTTAAAAACATAAAAATGTAAGATGCTGACCAGACTAGAAGTCTATTAGATTTAAGAATAAACTTTCAAAATCACTCTTGTTACTTACAGAATAATCTTTCTCTCAGGGAGAACTCACGCTCGTTAAGGAAGTCTAGAAACTATGCATATCCAAGTTTGACTCAGATACTAGCTAGTTTGGGTTCACTAGAAAGCAAAAAGTTTCTGGAAAGATCTACTTCATATGTTACTCAAATTCATTGGAGCATTGAAAGTCAACTATACCGTACTTTGTTTTCAGTTTTTATCTGCTCCCTGTTACAAGCTGCTGCCCAATTTTATCAGACCGTCTTCTGCCACACAGAAGCCAAGC
Organism: Buceros rhinoceros silvestris; assembly: GCF_000710305.1. Taxonomy (NCBI): domain Eukaryota; kingdom Metazoa; phylum Chordata; class Aves; order Bucerotiformes; family Bucerotidae; genus Buceros; species Buceros rhinoceros. Next base: position 20,179 of record NW_010423710.1, read on the forward strand.
TCTTATGTTTGCTAACAAGATCTCAACCATGAAATGGAATTCTGTACGATAAAAAGTAGACAAAAGGACTACACCTACCCTTCAACAAACCAACAATAGCTCATAAGAGGCCAGCTCCAAAGACGTAGATATGCCTGGTGTTGCTGAGTGGCCAACACCTACTAACCTAGAAACCCTGAGAAAAAACCTGAGATTGAGACATCTTAGCTGCAGCCCTCTCCTGATGAAAAGCAGCTGCAATACAGATAACTACAACCAGTAGTAGCAAAGCTTTCTAGCTTGTGACCTGCACTCTCAGCTGGGTCCTTCCTGTTTAGAAAGGCTTAAAGTATGCTGTGGGGTGAAGGGAAAAGCAGTGTGGGGCAGTCGTTCAAAGGGAAGTTCGGATAACTTTCAATACCTGGATCATGTCTGTCTCCCCCATTTCACATGCAGGGACAAATGAAGTACAGGAGAATCTTCTTCCAGTGCTCCATTCACAGCTTATTGATAATTCAGGGATGGATGAAACAGACTTTAGGAGCAATGAGGACCTTAACACAAATTACTACTTGAGAAAGATAAAGATAACTCTAGGTGATGCTTCCAACCCCTCCCCTCTTTTGTTTAAGGAATAGCTATTAGAAGGAAGGTTGATTGCTAGTGTTGCCAGTTTTCAATCAACACTGAAATTTAAAAAGTTATTTTATCAAACCCCAGTAGGCATTCAGTTTTAATATTTTTCTCTTTTTCCAAGAGTAACATTTCCTCATTTCAAAGCCTACAACTGATTTCAGTCAACTGATAGATAAATCATATCCAGACTATCTTAAAAAGTTCCTGTTGTGCATATCAAATTAAAGTTTAATTTCACACTATACCCTCATTTGCTTTCAAAATATGCCTCATCACAGGATAGTTTTGGGGTCTTTTTTTCATCCTGAAGTTCCCAGTAAAAATTAAAAAAAAGAACCCCAAACCCGAAATCCACATTGATGGGAAGGGAGAGCTCAGGGGCTTGGTCTTTTTTGGATGGGGTAGGGCCTCAAGAATAGGAGGCTATGATGGTCTTAGTGTTTCCAAGAAAACTGAAATGGAAGAGATTTGGGAAGTCTTTGCTACTTTACATTATTCTTAACATGGCATTAAAACTGTAATTACAATATATTATCAGCCTTATTATTCCAAATTTTGATTTTTTTTTAATTAAAGGTTTCTTTCCTGTCCTAAGAGGTATATTTAAAGAAGTTCAGTGAGGGGTTTTTTTTGTTTGTTTGTATTTTTTTCAACAAATGCATAATCAGAGCAGGTACGTATTATTTCTTCACCAAAAAATGTCCCCAAACCTGTACATGATTAAAAGAACCATTAAAATATTTACTGACACATATCAAAGGGAATGTATTCTCCAGAGCACCACAGCGCACTTTATTTCATAAGTGTACCATTTCTTTATAAATCTCTTTTGCCAACAGAATGAATAACCTCTGTGAGCCAAGACAGTCAGCTATATTTTCACATCCCAGAGCATTAAGCTGATTGTTCACAAGGATTCTGAAAGCATTTAAAACAAAAAAATAATGATTTTCATCGGTCTAGGTCAAGTCCAGTGTGTGGGAGCAACACCCTATACACCCCAAGAGGAGCTCCTATTCTTAAAGCTGCAGCCAGAACAACTGCTCGCTGCTGTCCTGATCCAAATGGGAAAAGCTTTCGTGTCTTCTGACTCTCTGAAGCAACACCTCTCCCAGTCACAGAACAAGCCTCTAAAACCTGAAGCTCATACTGCAAGCATTGGCAATCTCAGTTACACAAGTTCAAATAACTTTTTTTTAAGGAGATGAATTCTGAGAACTCTTACGAATTTTCATATTTTTAAATCTGTGGATAATTCCTTTGAAACCTTCATATGCTTACAGCTAAGTGCATATGGCAATGTTATGTTGTTGCACAAATCAATATTACTTTTAGCCATACAGACAACATAAGATCCAAACACGATATCATTCCATGCTCTGGTTTCCTCCATACTGAACAAACTGCCTACAGTAAGTAAAACACTAAGTCAAATTTAATAGTCTTTACTCACGCAAGCTAGCAGCTGGTCTGAGTTGGCTCTTTCCTCCAGCAATCAGAAAGCAAAAATAAGAATATTTTCTACATTAAATGTAGAAGATAAAAGTATTGCAATATAATTTCAGAAAGCATAGCAATTTGTTTGATTAAAACATTCAAAAAAATTTCCCCTTAAACATCTGATGGAAGATATAAGCCTCTTTTAAAGAAACTCTGAATTACATTTTCCTTAAGGACCCCATATCACAGTCATAAAAATCGTAAAAAAAAGCAAACCAACCAACTAACCCCAAACTTCCCCTCCCTTTTTTCCCCTCTTCTTTTCCAGTAGAGCAAAGGACGCCAGAAGTGTTAAGGTCATTAGCCAGTTGGTTTTTGCCTCGCACACATACACTCATTAGTCAAACAGGATCTAATAAGATAGCTGTCTCAACATCTTTTTTAGGGGTGAAGAAAGGACAGAAGGGCACATGAATTTCCTTTGCTACTAGCATCTTAATTAACTCCAGAACAATAACTTGCTCTAACTTGTTAAAGAAACAGCCCTGCTTCTGCAAACAGATTTGCACTACCAGCAATCAAGTAAGGATCTCGACCACAACTTAATCACACCAACCACCTGGTCATAAAGGCCCCCTCCGAGCTGCGTGACCATAAGGTTCTAAAACGTGCATCACTGTCATTCAAGAAGGCTGCCATATATTTGCCACTTACAGATTGGTCAGAAAACAACTCCCGTGAAAACTTCACTGTATTGAGGCCATAACAAATCACATTTCAAAACCACATCCTTTTTCACCAGGGCTCAGAAAAACTTGCACAAATTTCATACAGACATACATGCATTTTTCCGTTCTCATTTTTCAAACGTAGTCCTGGAAGGCTGGCACTAGGACTCAGCTGTGTTGTGGACTTCCATCGCGGATTTGGGAAAGTCGCTGAAAGCAACAGGTTAAAGGTTTTGCATTCAATTACAATATTACCTTTGATTGCAATGGGTATAGGATTTCACCCTCAATCACATTGAGTTCTCAATATTCCCTGAAGAATATGAAGAATTAATATTCTTTCAGCTTCTCTTTCCCCTGCAGATTGAAAACATTGTGATTTCATTTTCTTCTTTTTTTATACCTCACCTATCTCACTTGTAGTATCTTTGTCCCTGTGATAAACATCATGTATTCTTGACTGCTGAATGGCATGTACTGGAGAGCAGATGTCACCTTGGTGTACCCTCACAGGTAAGTACATTCTCTGTGAAGGGCAGGCAATGTGGAGATTCAAAATTCTCTAGGATGAGGAAGCTTCACCACGCAGGTTTCCCACTTCTGCAGCAAGTATGGTGTATAAAGCATCAGGCTTTATACAGAAGAGGGGGAGACAGCCAGGTTTCTGATTAAAAGTGGCTATAACTTTAAGTCAATAAAATATGCTGTGGAAGGAGGGGATCAATCTCTTCCTCTGATTCACCCTCCAGAGCAAAATCCCTCTGTCCAGTAACTAACAAGGTACCTACGGAGACCCCCTCCCCGGGCTCAAGTCAGAAGGGTGTAAGGTATTTGCCTGTTCTTGTTACCATCTAATGTTTCAGGCATCAAGAGTCCCCTAGAAACTGATCATATCACTCATGATGAGCATACATGTGCATCCCAACAAACCTCAGACAGAAAGGATCATCATCTCACAGAGGAAAGCTCTGGGAGTCCCAGTCGACTCCACAGGACCTGGCCTGAGTACAGACACCAGTGTTGGCTGGCTCATTTCAGCAGAGACTCTTTTAAAAAAGCTTTTTAAAGAAGGCACTTAAAATTGCCTACAGATATATTCTAAAGGATAAACAGAGGTTGAAATCCTAAAAAACACCTGAAACATATCAACAATCGAAAACACCAGTAGCAGCCAGGCAAATTTATGGAAAATGACTGAATAAAGTCAGCAACTTTTCGTTTAATTTACCTTCATGTCTGATGATTGAAATACTGTATCTGCCATTAAATGGAAACCACACGGAACCTAAATTCTATCCAATTAATTTAATAATGCTATAAATCAGTGCTTGTGAAATTCATATCTCTTCCGCAACAACTGATCTGTGACACCGTCAGAAAATCAAGCACAAGTAGTTCACAGAAAGAATAATTTTCCATTTAGTCAAATAAAAGGCAATAAACAAACAAAAAGTAAACCTACGCAAAGAAGGTACTGGGAGATGCATTTGGACATTCAAGAGAAATGTTGTAGCAGTACATAACTATATGTTGATGCTTACATACAGAAAAAGTATAGACCTATATTTTTGTATGTAGTCAAATCTTTTTAGACAATTTTTTCTCATATAGATCAAAGGAAAATAAATACAGTATTTTCTTTGAATGAAGGATTTAGAAATCTTTAGGGCAAAGTTCTGCCCAAATGTAGCGACTCTCCTTTGAGAGCTGCATGAATAAAACCTACTCAGTCATTCCCTGGACTTCAGTTCCCCAAGAAGCTTCCAAAAGACACAACACACTTGACTGAGCTTTCATTTACGCTTTATAATCAGAAAATATGACATGTATCCAAATTTAATTAGCAAAGAAAAATTTTTTTTCTTCGTTTCCAAAGACATCTCATGTAGCTGCGCTGAACAGGGAGTCAACTAAACAATGCAGCTTACTAGCACGGGACAAAAGGTCATTTGGAAGGGATGTATCTTCAAGGACTTACAAAGGCTTCATCCTCAGTCCTGTATTAAAAGAGGAAGCAAATCTCAGTAAAGGAAGGATGCTCACTTTAAATAAGGAAATGACTTTGCAGGATGTACACATGCTGCTTTCTATTAATGATAAGCAAAGTCTACAGAAAAAGCAATAGACTTCTTCAGCTTTGGCAGAAGTCACCTTCTTGTGGATTACCTGCAGAGAACTTTAAAATAAACATACTGCAAATAAATGTCCTCTACCCTTTTTTAAAAAACCAATTTATGTGTGTATAATGGGGATTAGCAAACACTGATTACTATACTCTGCAGCAAGAGCTGCAATTACTGACTGATGATTTTACATGTGGGCCGGAGATGATAGCAGCGGTTTGGGGCAGCAGAATGGCTGGTTGTAATACTTGACATTTTCTTCTACAAGCTAAACTTTGCAACTAGAGAGACTAGCCAGACTTAAGGTCTTCTAAGGGTTTGCAAATCTCTCTCTTTAAGCTTAAACAAACCGTCACAAAGTGATTATTATTTTCCATTAAAAATCTGTCATGTGTTTAAACACATAATAAAAAACAGATTCTGCTTTGCAGCAAGGATTGAATATCTGACCACAATTTATAAATAAAAATAGAAGGTATAGGCTGTTTTGATATAGTCTCCTGTTTTGCTATTTCACTCCGCTCCTCTGAGTACATATTACTTGACCACTGAAGCTCAAGAGAATGCATACTGTGCACAGTCCCCCACAAATTAAGACTGGAAAAGGCACATAACTAACAATGTACAGACTTCCTTAATAACAGTGTAATAAGTTTAAAATACATGTACACACAGACACATGCACACTCACATTCTTTAAACAAATATGTAAATTTATTTACATGCATATTCAGATGTAAGTTCAAGGCTAAGCTCAAAAGGAGCTCATTTCATTAAAAAAATTCCAAAGCAATGCACTCGATCAAGTTTCCCATTGCCCTTCAACAATTCCAAGATTCAGTGTTCCCATACATTATTATTATTACTTCATAAAACATTCTATGTTTCAAAGGATGATCCCCCCCCCTTCCCCTCCCCCGCAGTCTTTAAGAAGCCCACAAATTCTGGCTGACTTAAAACACTGAGCAGACATTGCACAGTATTGGCTTACAACTGATTGAGAGGAGCAGGCACGCTCCTTCACGACAGCTTGGACTGTCACATCCAGCCGGGCCCCATTCTTGGTGGCGCTCATTTTCTTGTCTGCAAGGCACCAGGCACAGCCAAGCTCAGAGCCAAGTAAGCTCCTGAACAAATACTACGCACTGTTTCCAAGAAAAACATCAACGGACCCAGGTAAAAAAGAAATTAATCTCTGCATAACAGCTCAGAACAAAACCACAAAACAAATACCCAAGCCAGTCTTTCAAACAGTAATAAGGTGCACAGGGAAATTGCTGCGGCAGGGAGTTAGAAACAACTTCATACGTATCATAGTAGCCATAATCCTTACTCATCCTCTTCCATTATGTTGCAGAAAGAAGTGTAACAAACTCATGCGCGTAGACCCAGACGCATACCAGGTACTAATACAGCTTTTTCTCAGGTGCCAGAGTCTGACAGTTCTGGTGATGGGAACATCTTTTTTGGATCACAGTTACACTCATAATGCTATCTGAAGAGGTTTTCGTTTAAAGGAAATGGTTTGAATAAAACTTCAAAACATCTAGCTCTAAAAAGCAAAAGTCTCATTACACCAAAATTATTTGTTCAACTAGCCTTAGAGACGTCAACACATCCATTATACACTTGTGTTTAGTGTTTATTATTCAGCTGTAAAAATTCACTGTTAGCCTGAAACTTGGCATAAAAACACCTTCTGAAAATTTGTCAAAAGTTAGACTGCATATTATATTACATAAGTGGTTTGTTTTTGTTTTTGTTTTTTTTAAGAAATAATTACTAGGATAAAGCTCTTTTGGGTGCTTGTGTAATTCCAAACCAAACAGTTTCCCTTAAAAGTGCCTCTAGATAGTGATGGGAGAGAAGGAAAGAGGGAAATTAAAACTGACCAAGCAATTTCATTTATAAATATAACTTTCTGTACTTTTTTTCTTCAATCAAGCAGTTGTACCGATTTTCAGCAAGCAGACTTTACACACATTATGGAAACCAAATGAATATGGATAGACCACAACAGGTCCCAAGAGGGGTTACTGTCTATTGGGTCAATAATATGCAAACTGAGAAGGATTTACAAGCTGGACCATAATGGCTCCTCAGGACCCATTACTTTCTGATGAGTAAATAATACATGTTTTCTAAACTATTGCCATGCCAAAATATGCATTTGCCCTTCAGGCTGTAAAAGTTCCAAATAAACCAATAGGATTCATCAGATAAATAATACATTTACAGAAGTAAAATTCATGTTTAACTAAATAAATAATGCACTTAAATGCTGTCTGAAAGATGAATAGAGATGCCCTGAAATATTGTACGTATTTAGAAGTGTATTGGAAGCCAATGAGCAAGAAAAAAGGTACTTACAGTAGCTAAAATCAAAATAAGTTAGCAGGGGTCCCCCCTTTCTGAAACAGCAGTTTGAAATATCTGTTAAAAATCAAACCCATATTCAGACAATTAAAGGGCAAGCTACTGAAACTGCGTGCGTAGAAGCAGCAACTACAGATGTTACAACCTTTTGGGGCTCCAAAGGCTGTCACACTTCAAGTGGTCTGCATTTCATGGGACATCCTGTAATTAAGCCATTTTCCTGACCATGTCCCAGGACACTGCTCTCACATGATGCTTGTTGTCTATGGACTGTCTGATATCCTCATACTTTCCTCCCAGCTTTGGCCAAAGCATGTGAGCAAAGCTAGGAGGGAAGCACCGATCAAAAGTGTGAGAATTAACCTGATGATGCTGGGAAATGCTGAACAGCAATTCCAATGCTTGGGAAGGGGAGATAACACAGAGGGATGGTGCAGAGAGAACCAAGGAGGAAGGAACAACAACAAAACCTGAAAGGGAAGAAGCTGATGGCAAACACAAAAGGCAAAGGATGAAAGGAAAGATGAAAGGACCACAGACAAAAAAAAAGAGAGAAAAAGATGAAAAGTGAAAAAATAAGAAAGAATCAGAACAAGATGCCCTGCATTTCAGAATTTGAGATTCTGCAGAGACACTTTTGTCTCTTCCAGAAGTCTCAGGAATTGTGAGACTTGGTTGAACCATGAGCAAAAATAGTGAGTTCAAGTATAACACCAAAACCAAGCTCAGGAAGTACTCTAATAGCTCAACCCTACTGTGAGCATGCATTTTCCAGGGGCATTTTAAACACAAAAGTAGTTCTGCTTATTTTATGCCATGCATTTTTTAGTGCCTAATGAGGGAAATGAAGGAACATTCAGCACTCCTTTATCTCACGTAGGGACAACATAGTCTAGTCATTACATTACTGGCAAATCTTGATTAAAATTAACCAAGTTATAAAACAGTGGCTTTGGGACTGACAGGAAGAATCAATCAACAACTAAATAAAACTAGAATAGCAGCAACGACTAAAAGAGAGACTGTAGTGGGGGAAGGTGATGTGCTTGAGGATTTTGTGGAAGGAGCACAGGTGACCAAGACTCAGAGCCTCCACTTCTAAAAGAGCTCTAACTTTAACCAGCAGCAGGCACCTAAAAGAAAGGCTGCAGTGGTTGGCAAGGAATTTGGTGTTATTTTTGTCCTGCGGCCTGGGTAAACCTTTACAGCTGGGTGAGGAGGGGAGAGATCTTGAAGCAAGCCAAATACCTGAACAAGACCTACATTTAGTCACAGCCGCAAAAACAGTTCTTCTGTTTCCCTTCGACGGTTTGGAAAGAACTTCCTAAAGAGAAAGCGGCAAAGCTTGCATCATTACCCTTTTCAAAAAGGGTCCTGCT
>NW_010423710.1:28925-49260 GCF_000710305.1 Buceros rhinoceros silvestris
CTGCTGAATAAAGAATTTCTTCCATATCTGCAGGAATGACAAAATGAACTAGATTCCTCAAAGGGCACTTCACAACCCTTTGTTTCCTAAGTTAACAATTCTTGAAACAATAGGCATGGGCAAATCATCACTTGTTCGTTGCTCCATATAGAAAAGAAATTCTATATTCAATCTTGACTTCCTTCAGCAACATTCAAATCTCACCTTTGACATTCAAAAGAATAAGATAATTTTGTCTCTAATTTTGTTTTTTCTAAAAAATCAACAGTTTCTTTACACCGGAGGGCAATGCTTTAGCGGCTAAAATAATTTGAATTTTATAATAAATTACAACTGGTGACACATTGGGAAATACACCACTTTATTAATTTATTTGGTCTGGAAAAAAAAGAAAGATGAGACTTGTGTTTTGACAAGCTTTTGAAAAGGAAATTTAATGTGTATGCTCTGGGGTGTAAAAAGTTTCCGTTCAATCTCCATCTCCCACAACTAGTTAATAATAAAACGCAGCATGAAAAATTAAATTATAAAAATAAAGTTCTTTATACAGTATGTAGAATCATGGACAATCAACCTTCTTGAAGACTAATACTGTGCTATAAACACTATTGAGAACAACTCCTGTACGGTTTAGATAGCTCAACAAATAGTACTCAAAGATGTAGGAATTTAGCATTAGTGTCAACATTAGAGGAATGAATATACCAGGAAAAAATTGTAAGGTTTACTCTCAGATTTAATCCTTCCCAATTACGCACTCACACATCACAAAGGAAGACTTAACATGGGAATAAAAAATGGCAGGCTGTAATTTCATTTGTAATACGTACCTGTTATCAGGTATAAACTAGTTACATCTATATCCTGCAATCAGCAAACACTTAAATTCTCTATTTACAATCTGCTGGGCAGGGAGGCCGAAGACAGGATTTCCCAGATCCAAAGGTCACTTTCAAATTTCAGGGCTCACCAAGTTGCCCTGCTATACTTTTTTGCAGTCGCTATGGCTCAAGGTGTACCAACCTCACACCACGTACTTCCCCAGGTGGTCATCTGGCCATCTAAATACTCAAGACTTCTGACTACCGGGACTCATCTTTTAAAGTACAGCTATTTATAAGCACATTTGCTTCCTGACACGGTCTTCATTCCTCAGATTTCTGACACAACTATGCCAGTCTGACCCTTGGAAGAAAAATCCTGCTCAATATCCACTGCTGCAAGTTAACCACTGTTTTCTCACCATACTGAATAACAACAGTTGTGACATAAAGAACAAGTTTGGTTCCTGAGGTGAGTCCTGGTCTATAATTCTTTGTCCTTGCTCCTCCTGCTTCCGGTTTCCTGTCTGCGACTCTCCGTAGGGAGGGAAGACTGTTGTGACTCAGCTGAAGATGGTCTTGTCTTAATGCCCTTTACCTGGGCCACCTAGAATCCCCATTTGGTGACCAACTGGGATATTTTCCTTTATGGTTCTTTTTCAAAATTTAGGGTATCTGCCAGTTTTAGTTGTATTATATGCATATCTAGCCTAAACTGAATTTTTATTAAAATCGGTAGCTGTAGATAGTGATATGTACAGACAAACTCAACAAATACATGGACCACTAAAACAGACATAAATTTTGAGGAGTGCGGTGATGAAAAGAAATCCCCACATTCAAACAGCCGCACCCGCCTTGAACACTGAACACCACAGATTAGAAAGTAAAAACCAAATTCTTTGTTCTGCCTGTTTTTCATAACCTTGAAAACCTGCAAACACTTTGGTCCTCAGAACTGACACCACTCACCTTCCTCACATTTACCCCCACCTGCTTTTGAGGTACGATTCACAGCTGTAAAATGCATTTGAAAATCTGAAATAATGAGTGGTAGAGCAATCCACAGAAATGACCGCCCTTCGCCATGAGGCGTGCTAACAACTCACCCTGGGCAACTATTTCTCTTGGTCATGAAAGAAGGCCCATACAATTTATAAGAATTAAATTGGACACCTCCATCAGAAACAGAAAAGCATATTAAATGAGTGTTACTGATGACAATGTGAAGTCCTTCAAATCAGCCAGAGATAGCAAAAGTTTCTATAGCACAGCTGCTTTCTAATTCTTCTTGGACCACTTCCCTGCAAAGTCTGTCTAATCTCACCTACGGCAGTAGTTATGCCACACCAGGAGCTGGATGGAGGAGCACTGGGAGGCTATAAACCACGAACACTTTGAGAAGTTACATCGGGCAAAGTAATCTGTGCTAAAGCAATGTTTTGGGGAGCCTCTAGGTAGCAATTTGCTAGCAGAAGTAACATCTTCCAGGTAAGAGGTTAGAGATGCCTGGGCCCTTTTCTGGATACAGGTTGTACACCATTGTAGCTGTGTAAACTTATCCTTTCCATTCTTCCACATCTTGTGAAATACAAGGTTTATAAGGAATTGGATCAAAAGGTTGAATATAAAATGAATATTTTAGAAGGTTTTTTTTAAAAAAAATCTTCTGGATCCAAGGTGTTAAAAGAACGTTATTTATTACACGTACAAGGAAATGGATCAAATAATCAGTACTACAATCACAGTTCTCCACTCTTCCACTTTTCTTTTTAATTTGCTATGTTTAAGGAAAGGAATGAAAACAGAGTCTGGTAACAGAACTTATTTGCACAAGTTCAAAGACTGATATATAACTCATTAACTGGGTTTGTCATTCTTCTGTCAAAGCAAATTTTTCTAGACTTCACTTGTATCCAGGTGAATGCTGAAATTCTGAACAAGTTGAATATTTAACACTGCCTCCTCCTACTGTATACCCAGGAAAAGCCTTCTGATGACAAACTTTCCTCACACAGAAAGGCAGCTTTGGAAAGCCATCATAAAACTCTTTCAGAAGGAGCCATGAACCACAGCCTGAGACTTAACTTTGCCATCAAGACAACTGAACAGAAGGTGTTCAGAAGACAGCAGCATCATGAGACACTAAACACTCACGGTGCTGCAGGGATAATTTTCTCTTGGGATGCCTGTGGTCTGCAGGGTGAAGCGTTATGCTGTAGGCTGCCAAAAATCAGCAGTTTGTCAGTGTGCTTCACCCATCTGAGAGACATAAAAGCCTGACAAACTTCAGAGAGACACTGGAGCCAAACCTGGCTTCATCACTGCCCCAGTGGGATTTGTCCTGGCAGAACAGCATCCTGCCTCTGCTGCTTTCCTTCTGCAATTATTAATCTCCAGAGGACCAGTGTGGCTTGAAAATTATACAGCACATTTATGAGCTCGAGGCCAGTGTACAAGGTAAGGGGGAGGAACGGGGAGCAGAGCAGTGGGGGCCAGGGCAACAACCCGGTCCTTACTCTAGTGAAGACTCCAGGTGCTGTGGGCACCCACTGAGAATGAAGAAGGTATTTTCAGCAAGTTACATGAACTTTGCTTGGAAATAATCATTCTGTATTAACCTTTGGCTAATACGGGAGGTGATTAATAAATATCCAATGCCCAATTCCATCCCACACACCTCCCTCTAGCACAGAACTAAAAAAAAAAAAAAAAAAAGAATGAAGAAGGTATTTTCAGCAAGTTACATGAACTTTGCTTGGAAATAATCATTCTGTATTAACCTTTGGCTAATACGGGAGGTGATTAATAAATATCCAATGCCCAATTCCATCCCACACACCTCCCTCTAGCACAGAACTAACCTCTGGTTTTTAATCCACCCTAGATCCTATTAACTTCTGGGTGGTCTGTTAGTCATCTACCCTGCTACCCCACAGGTTCCCAGCTGCTTGGGTTTAGGTTTGTGCTGCTGATCCCCTACCTCCCCCAAGTCGGACCTCTGCTTTCTGGGGTCTCCCAGAAAGAAGCAGCTTGTGGGGAGCTCAGCAGTTTCACCACCTCACCTAGATTCTGAAGAACAGGCATAGTATTAACCTTTCCACCGCTGCTTTCCCCAAAACTGCACTAAGACTATGCATTTTCAGAGGGCTAGGTTCACCGCCGTGGAGGTTAGATATTTCACTTCTGTTTAAGAAAGAAAACACTGAAGGAATTGGCTAATTAGTTTTCCCACTCTAAATGTGCTCTGAACCTGCCCCTCAAAAATTGTCCAAACTCAGTTTACCTTTGAACCTGTTTTTGTTTTCTATATATACACAGAAAAAATAGACTGGAAATAAATAGAAATAAAGGCACACACATTCAGATCCTGTAGCTATATTAAGCACTAGCAGAATCACCAATTGATCTGGTCTGCTATATTAGCACTTGAAACAGGTATGCTGACACTTTCCAGAAAGGAGAGATGCAAAGGCTCGGGGTTTACCAGGAAGCTGTAATATCCATATTGGTGCTCCACATTTTGGCCATTGCATATTTTAAACATCGACACATATGCATACACTTAACTGTGATGGGGGAAATACCTTTTATAAAAAATAAAGCAGAGCCTTGGAGCTGCGCTTAGATACTTTCCCCTTAAAGCTTATAGGAAACTAACCCCAAATCTGAACAAGCCCCATAATACAATGCCGTTCTTGTCAGGAGCTCTGAATCAGCTCCGCGGCGCATAGTGCATGTATTGAAAAACAGCTGTTGGGTGACAGACTGCTAGCTGGGAAGTTCGAGTTGAGTGAAGTGGTTAACCCACATCCCTTCCCCACTGATAAAGTGCTTTGATAAGCAGGCCATACTGGTGAAAGCTAGCAAAAAGGCCAGGGCTGAGACTTTCAGGAATGAATGTAAGACTTGTTTAGTAGAAGCAATCTGAATCTCCTGCACAGCTTAGCCCCCTTGTTTTATACCTACCCGTCCCCAGTTAATTTTAGTACACGCTCCTTTCTGTTTGCAGAAGAACCAATTCTTTGATATGTCAAAGCAATATCCTGTACATGTGGGAAATAAAACCAGAAAACTGTTAAAAAGTTTCCCTTACTGCAAGATTTTATAAACGTATTTTCTGCAATTCAAAATGTAACTGGTGGTGTAGCATTAAAAAAAGGTCTGTATTGGAAAAAGCATGCCGGGACTAACCACAAGCAAGAAACACATGGGCACTTTTTTTTTTTCTTTTTTTATTAACAAAAAGTAATTCAAAGGAGGAAAAAAAAAAGATTTCTTGGGATTAATTTCTGAGCTTCAGCTAAGCACTTTTGGAAATAAACTTGCTAATTAAGTACAGATGTCATGCAGATATGTCCAAAAAACCTACTCCTCTTTTCACAAATCTTACGCTAGAAATATATCCTCAAGCTGTATTTATCATAAAAAATTCTACTAATAAAATGATATTTTTCTCTTAGCAAGTCACCAAAGTTGTTTAAAAAGTTCTTACACACACACCAATTTATATTAATTACAAGTGTTTTATCCTTCCAACACAATAATATAAAATTCCAGTTCAGTTGGAAGTAAGCATATTCCAAACTCTCTCTCTCTCTCTCAAATAAATCATTACCAACATAATAAGGCTGGACGTTTGCTGTACTGGAGATATACACTGGCACGCTCTGAATATTTTTCTTCCCCAGTGTTCTGGTCTTGGTGTCTCTATAGTTCTGGCACTCAACTGCTTTGAAAATTGAAGAAATAAATTACCTAGCAATTGTTGCTTGACCCCAAAAGAACCATGCTATTGCTGTAACTTAACATACAGTTATTCAGCTGGCTTTGCATCAACGTGCATGTTAGCCTGCATGTGGAATAAGACATATCCTAGATAAAAAAAAAAAAGCTTCTCCAAATATGTGTTTCTGCAAAACCATTTAATAACATTAGGTAATCTGCTGCTAATGCTGACTTTTCTACACAGATAACTAACGCAAAACCAGCGGGATCTATTGCATAAAATTTAAATAGATCTGCAAATGCAAGTTTATAAGAAATAATTTTTAAAAGTATTTTTTCTTGGCATTTTGACATGCCACTGATCAAATTGATCAGAAGTAATTTTTCTATCTGCATTTAATCAAACAAAGAAACAAGTAATTTCTAAATATCTACACTTAGAACATTTGGATCAAAAGCTTACTAGATAGGGATTACAGCAATACAGGTAGAATTCTGAAAAGCCAATTAGGAATTGTTCAAAAGAAATATCCCTCTAAGTGCTCTCTTCACAATAAGTAGCTAACCAGAATTGTTTGTTAGCATAAAGCATGTTAATTTTTCAGGAAAGCTAAGTAGAAGTATAAATGAAGAGTATTAACAGTCCTCCCTACATTTAATTCCAAGCATATTGTTCTAATGTTAAGAACAATTTACAGCTTTACAATTTACAGAAAAATCTACAGCTTTTGTTTTATTCTGTTCTTCCCAGGAAAAAGGAGTCATCAATCATTCTACTCTCTAAACTTTCTGAACTATCTTCCTTAAAAACATGGTACACCAAAGCCGGAAATGCTCTCCTCTGCAACAGAACAGGAACAGAACAGAAATCTGAAGAGACCGGATTGCACGCAGGCCTAATTTGAAACCACTTTGTTCATTTAACAAAATAAATTCTCACTAAATTGATTATTATTAATAAAGCCCGACAATTAATTGAATCAATTTTATATTGTACAGAATAACAGAGGTTTGACTGTACAGCCTGCAATAATACTGCAAGGTTCTGAAGGTAAGTTAGAAACTAACATTTGCACCAAAAATCCTTGGAAAATCTATCACTCTGATAGACAGAAAGCTTGCTACCCCAAAGCAGAAGCCTTTGACATCACACCTCTGTTGTTACCCGTGCTTGTGTTCACTAGGTCAGCCCTAAGCTACATCAGCTCTGTTTTGCAGCAAAGATCTCCCGAAAGCTACAGCAGCTGCAGACCTGTCACCAAGCCACTGTCACATCAAACCCACTGACATTGTGATCCCCTGCGCTCAGGTGTGAAAGGTGACTCAACCTTTACAACAAAATTTGCCAGGTGGAATTCTCCCTGACCTTCCTACAGCTAGTTCTGTATCACTTCTTTTTTTTTCTTTGAGACAAAGAAAATAAAAATCACAATCACTACCTTTACCCTTAACAGGGAACAAAGTGAAGGACAAATTCAATGCAGCTATCCCAGAGTTCATAAACTCCTCACTTTTTTGGGTTTGGGGGGTTGTGTTTTGGCTTGCTTCTTTCCTTTCTTGCAGTAACACGGTATACACACATAAATATATTTTTCTGTAGGTACTTTATGAGGTAGTACTAAGCTTGAACGAAAAGTTCTGGTTCAGGCTACAAGTAGCACAATCCTTGTTCCTCCAAGCCCCTAAGCCACACCCTTCGGCTTCTTCTCAACTGCCACCTCTTACTTGTTTTAGATTTGAAATTCTAGGTGAGTGGTAAATCTGTTTTGCAAACCAGGAACGAGGCCTAACAAGACATCCTACAGATTGCTATATCACAACTAACGAAGGGCCTCATCAGGTGCTTATAGGACAGCCCACATTAGCAGGCAGGACGATGTGCAGAAACTGCTGAAGCAGGACAACCAGATGGGAGGGACAACCACCAAACGGTTACTCAGAGAAGATAGTTTTTGCTGCCATAGAGCACGCACTTGTATCACTGCACTGGCGTGGAGAGGACTGAGCAGGAGAACGGACGTTAAGGTCCTAGTCCAGCCTGTTGTTCGTTTGTGGAAACACAAAGGAAGGGCAAAGGGTTGTGCTTAAACCAAACTAGGAACTCTGGCTCCTGTGAGCTGGTTATGCTTGTAGCTTCCTGAAGTTCTTGCAAGAAACTATTTCTGATTATGAAAATTTCAACATTTAACAACAGTAATAAAAAAGACCATAGTTATTGCGGGACCAAAACCAGAAGACAGACAATTTCCATTTCTTCTTAGAAACGCAAACATGTTAAATATCTAGAAGAGTGCTAGAAGACCCAAATTAGATATGCCTTCAAGAGGTTATGGTTTAAAGGCCTGTTTTCACTAAGACACATTATGGTTTGGGGGAATATTTCAGAATCTAACTCGCAAATGGCAGAGAGCTGTCCAGGCACTTTAATCCCACTAGGCACGTGCTTGTATCTCCAAGGACTAGATTCTGTGAAAACTTTGGCCCAGAGGACACACTAATACTAGAACAAAGTAGAGGCCACTCACAAATTTAGGAGGTAGTCCTGCAGCTTACAGTACTCGTCAGGGTGACCAGCAACACCCTTGACCAGCTTTATGTTTTTTCCTATTGGACAGCTTTCTTGTGAGATTTTTTTCTCTTGAACAGCTGCCATTTTCCTATCAAACCAAGTCAGGTCCTGATTCAGAGTTGGGAGTTGAATGTGTCGCAGGAAAAAAAACCAGTCGCTCAACACAGACCCTCTCCTCCTTAAACAGAGAATGCAAATGCTCACATTATTATTAAAAACTTAGGGAATAACTCAGAACTAGAGGTCTACAGATAATTCTCTAATTACTGTGCCAGCAGAGGAGATTTAAGAAAACAAAAACCAAACCCAAAACTCACAACCCACACAACAACAACATTTGTCCTCCTCTTAATGTAACTCCTACTAACACAAACGAAAACTGCACGGGAAAATGTTATGGGGAAATTTGATCTCTAAATATTTTACTATCTCAGTATTTAATACATTTTGAGGGATAAATCAACAAAGCAAGCAAAATTTCAGTTCTCAAAGAGGCAACGTATTTCTGTAAAAACACATTCTGACATCTAAATCAGCCTATAATTGTGTTACAAAGAAAAGTCAGTCATACAATGAAGCCGTTTTCCCATTATGCTAGTGCACATCTTTCAGCTGCTAGTTTTGAATTTACAAGTTTTCATTGATTACAATATTATGCTTCTGCGCAAAACCTGCCCTCTATACATCATCTTGTAAAACAAGCCTCCCTACCACCAATCCCACCTTTCTTCTCCAACAGCCAAAGACAAGCTACTTGCCTGCTTATTCCGACAATAGGTTTAGTGCTGCAATAATTACAGTAGAAATATGTAGTAAACAAAATCCAAACATAATACAACAAGGATTTCAGTCCATTTTCTCACAGCATCTTTATGAGATGAAATGATGTTGGAGCTTTACACATATTCAGATGGAACTAGAAAACATTCCTTTCTTGCTATAAAGACCTACCCAGAGAAGCTTTTAACAAATTATGTTTCAGGATCGTGATGTAACCATTGGGATGTCAGCAGGGATTTCTGGAATTAGGACTTGGGAAAAAACTGTCATATACTCAATGAATACATAAGACCAGCCAGGTACACGAAAAATGCTGTCTCAAAGATACAACTACATATAATTAAAATCTCAGCAAAATGGAATATCTGTAAATCTCACTTTGGAAAACAATCTCATTTAGTTGTCTCTCTCCGATCTTATGAAAAGGGAAGATGGAATGCAAAAGGAGCAAAAGAAGGTTTATTCTGTGCACAAAACAGACCAAAATAAACCACATACGTTCATTCTATCATCTACTGCACTGCATACGTAGCATTCTCTGTCACGGTGTTGTTATTATATGCAATTTCCTAACTTCACAAAATTTCTGATTTTGACATTTTAAATTTCATTTTATGCACTGAACTTTATATATATATTTGTCCTTTTTGTCCCAATTAGGAAAAAATAGCACATCAGCAGAACCAAGATCTCCTCACCTCGGGTATGTTTGATTCATCTGTGTACCCTGTATAGAGGAAGAACACTGCCCACACTCTTGCTATTTCTTAAGCCAAACAATTAATGATTAAGCTCTTTGTTACACTCTTAATCCTTCATGTAGAACTAAGGGCCTGTACATGTTTATGTATAAAATCTGCACTGTATCAATTTTACAATGATAGAACAATACAGGTTGGAAAGGACTGCACTACTGTGATAGCAGGACCAACTTCTATCAGATCGACTACAGCTTTGTCCAGGGCAAGATACTATTTCACTGGCCCATAAAAATACAGTTTCCAAAAATCTCATCAAATCAAATCCAAACTCAAGCATCAAGACCTAATTAACAGGTGACAACATACAGCAACCAATGTGTCTGTTGAACCCCGCAGAGCAACCAGATTAAAGGAGGAAGATCTGGTGACAGTCCAGTTTATCAGAACCAGGTTAGCTTCTGCATTCTTCTCCTTACTTGGAAGATGACTGCTATCCCAGTTCTTCCTATTCCTGATTCAAGCTATTTGAACCACATTCCCTGAAACATTCAAGCCTTAAAGAGATGGGAATTCTTCCTTAGGATTAATATTAAAGCAAATTTCATTAGCAGAAGTGATGTCTCTTAGCACGACCTTCGCATCAAATCTTGATATGTTAAGAGGTATCAGTAGATAAGCTGGAGATAACCAGAGCACCAAGTACATCACCATAACCTCTCTGCACATATATTTATTGTCTTCCTCTCATCCCTACTGCTCATCGGCTGACTATGCGGGGTGATTTTTAGAGCATGGCATGCCTGCTCACAATTTCCACTGTCCCCATGTCACGAAGCAGGCACTTTCTTCCTGCACTCCATTAAAATTCACCTTAAAAATCCATTAAAATTCACTCATTAAAATTCAACCTTCGGTTTCCCGAAAGCTGGTTGCCACTGTTCTGCAGGAATTCCAGCATCACCACCATCTCCCAAACTCCCACATTCCTGAGATCACCAGAGAGCAATGCAGGATGCAGAGAGGGGAGAAACATGGAAAACATTATTCCAGGGACTGGCAGTTAAGAATAGAGCGGGAATGCAGATGCTGCACAGCACAGGCTAAGGGCTGCTAGGAAAGCAGTTGGGTCTGCTTTTCCCAACTTTTTTGCTGTATGCCATTACAATACAAAGGTTCTTTTGCCTTTTCGTATTATCATCCATACAGTAGTTGATTTTAACTTCCCCAAACAATTACTATTAGATAGAAAGCAGCAGTGTGGAGAAGATTGGAACATCTTTTCACTAATTTTAAGCTTTGTGAAGGAGAATAATTTCCCTGCTTACATTCTGCTAATTTCAATCTTTAGTAATTAAAATCCTGCAATTTGTATTATATACCTGTAAAAACTGGAATCCTTTTCAAAAAAAGGATGAGTAATTATCTCAATTAAGATAGCAGAATGTCCTGCTTGAAAAAATACATGCAAATAAATGAATCACAGCTCTGAAAACATCAGTTTTGATCATGAAAATATTTGCTGGATACAACAACCCCTGTGCAGCTTGAAACTAACTGGGAGATGCTTTTCCAGCAAACACTAACACGGATTGTCAGTACTGCATCCAAAGCATGAAAGATATTTCCCTTCCCTTTCCGAGGGAAATCCCAAACAGAATCTTTTCAAGGGGATTAAAAAAAAAAAAAAAGGGAAAAAAATCAGCATTATACCAGCCTTTTAATTCTGATACGTGCCTCAGTTACTGGCAAGGCATGCTGCAGAGAGTATGAATTGCTTGCTTTTGTTACATTTGGAAAAATTCCAAGCATTAAAAAAAAAGGGAGAAATTCAGAAGTAGTTTGAATGTGTAACAAAACTGATACCCAAGTCATGCCCCAGATTGTTGCACTTATGCAACTGACCTTGGCCAGAATCCATAGAAAAAACATACATCTCCTGGCTCCCTGCTCTAAAATTCGCTCTGTTCAATTTGAAATCTGTGTTTTTATTCTCATAGCCAGAGCAACTTTGTCATATCACAGTGAGAATACCTCTGCAGAAACTCACAGTGTATTTGCAAAAATATACACCTTTTTCACACCCAAAAAGACACTATCAAATTATACTTCTACTCTAGGAATAGCAAAATGGTTATAAAATAAAAATTTAAAAGGTAGGGAGAAAAAACACAATTAAAAAAATTTTTTTTAATGAAAGATTCACAAAAAGCAGTACCAGTTTTCTGGCAGCTATGTTTATGATGCAGCTTTTAAAATCATGCTTACTGTTAAAATATGAATTTTTAACAAGTGTAGAATAACAAATCTTTCTAATCAAATGGAGAGCAGCAAGTAGAAGATTCAGTCTGCATGTTTGCTCACTTATTCTGAGAGAGTTAACCATTACCAAAACTGAAATACGTAATTTATGCTGATACTAATGGGCTTTTGTACTGTCTCATAGGTTTTTTTTTCTTGACATCCAAGGAAGGGTTTTGCAACATATCAGCCCTATTGTTTTAAATACATCCCTGCAACAAGAAAAAAAAAAAAATAAAGCAACTACCAACAACATATTCAATCTGTCATACAAATTCAGGTATTGCATTTTGGTTTACGTAATTTCTGAATCATGTTACAGAATATGAAATTCCTTTACTGTGAACAGCAGTGGGCAGATTTAATAACCATTAATTCAGAGTAGTGTGTGTATCTGGCTACTGTTTTCAAAATTACTGTGTGTTATGCTGAAAAAATCAGGTATTTCCAGAGAAGAGAGCAACAGAACTTGACAAGCTTGCTGCACATTAAAGGCACCATCCAACAACATTTTTATCTTTCTAAAAATCATACTAATGGGAATGATGATTTTTATTGGAAAGTAAAATTTGCTTCATGTGGGTTTCCTTGGAGAAATAAACAGATTTTTGTAAGCTTCCTTGGGAAATGGAAACATACTTAAATGCCCAGATCCTTAAATGTGTGAACGCCCAATGCCAGGCTTGAAAGACACAAGAGTCATTTTCCACACTTCTCTTTCAGCTCCTCCAGCATGGAGACGGCAAGGAAAAGAGAACAACCTTTCTGTAAACACGTAACTTGGGATATTTATGGTGATATTCATATTTGTGGTTATATCCAGTTGATAAAAAATGTGGCAGCCAAATAAAACATTTACAAAGGCACATACCAAAAAAATACGAAAAAACCCAAGGAGATCAAAGATCGGAGGTCATCAGTTGATGGAGAATCTTACTCTTGGCAGAAGGCCAGCTGTATTTTCTTTTTAACGTAATAAACAGATAAATAAAACTCAGCTTGTAATAATCAAGCAGATTATCAATTTCTAAGCTATGGAACAGCGTGACTTCTATGAAAAGGTAGAAAAAAGTCTTTGAAAGTTTTGTTTCAAGTTACATAGCATTTATAAACAATACTTCGGAAGAAAAAATTCTAATAAGCTGAAGCAACCCCACTCTGCCCTCAATGTGCTTTTTAGAAAGGGCAAGGAATACAAAGGAAAAAAGTGTAATTTTGGGATGGGGAGTTTATATATGAGAAGGGCTCACTTCCGCTAATGTTATGATTCTTTCACTCACATCTATACAGCATAGAAATTACAGCATAGCTTTTCGAACACTGGCAGTATAACATGCTAGATAACCCTTAGCACAAGCTAGAAAAGAAAAATAGGTAAAGCTAATAGCGGATTTCTAGCATTAATGATTCATAGCAGAGTAATGCTCTGAAAAAGAAGGCTCCTCTGAAGAAAACATTTTCAACATATTGGTACTGATGCTTCCAGAGCTTCTTCAAATGTTAAAGTTAAAAATAGACATTGCAGAATCTGATAGATATCAGAACACTAATAGATTAGTGTAATTTTGCAGAGAAACTAATTGGGTAATTGGGTCACTCTGGAGTTCTGCTGAATTAGCTGAAATCAGAAGGTGACCCTAAGCACAAGAATGGCGGCACACGGGCTTACCAAAACCAACCAGCTATGCTCTCTCCAGCCATTCACGATACTTGCTTTCAAACCCTAGTGGTATCGTACAATGATAGGAAGGCCACAACTAGTGTGTAAAAACTCATTTTGCCCATAAAATGTCTTAATGGAATTATTAAACAGGTACTATATTTTATTTTCTACCTAATACTTCAATGTTTATTCCATTATTTAATAATCATTGTGTTCTACATTGTCAGTATGGGGTGCCAAAGGCTTAACTAGTTCCTAGGAAGAATGGAAAATCAATTTTGATCTTACGGCTTCAGTAGTTTCTCAAAGTAGTGCCAGTCCAAATTAAATTAATAACTAGTCCAGTCAAAGTATTTAATAAATTTCAGGCAGCATATATTTTGAGTTTCAGAATACATGCATACGTGACAAGTTAGAAGCGTGCCTGTAGCACCAAACATCAAGTCTGTAACACAGTTTATAAGTATGACTTATATGGCTTAGAATTTAACTACGCAGAATAAATACTCTCTTCTAAGTCAAACAACAAAAAGCCTTATTCATTTATTATTATATGTATAATATCTACATTACAAAAACATAATCCCAAGTGTCATATCATATAAGCTGGAGAAAAAACAGAGCAGTTAAACATCTTGTTTTCTATTTTCTCCACATATCACGAACAACTTGAAAATTCAATAATTAGCTGACAACACCTTCTTGCCCTTCCCAGTCTGCCTCCTTTAGAGGTCAAGACTTTCTGTCACCTCAGTCTATGCAAGCATCCACCTGTAGACACATGCAGGCTGGCAGCAAATCCACGATCCGCGTGGTACCAGGGAAGGACATCTAATTCATTGGCAGTAGCTGCAAAACTACAAATCTCCCCTAGTCAGAATCTGGGAAGAAGGTTACCAAAGGGCTAGCAGGGAAATTCAGTTGACGCATGCTGCCAAAAATGATGCAGAGAGCACAACAATCCTCACCTCTGGCATGTCAGCAAACAAAAATTTCACAGCACTTACAGTGTAATAACCTACAAGCTAGTACATAATGTTGCCTTTATGCACGCCTCTCAGAATTTCTGTAGGTACTAAGTGTAAGAAGTCCATTTCCTAGTCTGTTGGTGTACAACAATCACCTTATTGTCACTCGGCCCACTGTGCATTGTTAAGCCTGATTTCACGTAACAATCTTGCTGCATGCTGTCATGTCTGGGTTTGATGACTGCAGTATTAGCACTGTTCAAAATCCTTCCTCAGGGTTGACAGATTCCCCCTGCCCACCCCACCCACCCTTTCCTCATTTCCCCCTCCCTGGATGGCTGGACATTTTAATCCAAGCACCCTCACAGCAGAGTGATGACATCATGACCTTTACTTACATTCGCTGCCTGCAATGCAGGACCTGGCCAGTGGTTTAAGGTGTTGAAAGGTATCACTGGTTCACTTCAATGCAGGTGTCTCAGAACTGATCTATCACATTTACAGGGCCAGACTCGGTGAAAAGGCAGTCACTTAAAATATTACATTAAAACATGCTTCTAGTCATCGTTTCTAAAAAGTTTTCCTCAATTTCTATTGGGAATAATTTGGAAGTTATGTTTTATGCTCAGGAGCAACAGGCCACCAGGTGGTTTTAACTTTCCCTGATTGGTTTGTTTTCTATTCAGACTTTGTTTCTTCACTGGTTTAGGCTCTGCAGTTTAATCACAAGGCAAGCTAGCCAAGGAAAAACAAAAACAAAAAGAGGAGAAACAGTATTTCTAAGGAAAGTATAGAGAAATAGTGGTTTAGCATGGAACAAAGTACCTTTTAGAGGTACTATTATCAAAAGACATATTTTTTTATCCAACAGCAACAGAAAATAGGATCTTCAAACAGGTAATATTCTTGACAAAAAACATGCTGGAAAAGCTAAGAACTTTTTATGAGAAAGTTCACGGTCTCAATTCACATTTGGCCAAAACCCTGCTGTAGAAGCGGCAGTGTAGACTAGACTAGTAGTGGATTAGTCTAGCATTACCAGACTAACACAGAAGAAAAATCATCATCTTATCCAATTTTCAAGCTATGAGTAAATCGCTGCTTTACATAAAGATTTTTGCTGAATAGGAAATATTTAATGAGGTCATTTTGAGGATCAAGACAGCTTCCAATCATTTCCTCCAAAAGATTTAATAAAAACCAGTCATAAAGAATGAATCAAGCACCCAAAGCAATTCCTATATTTGTTTTGTCCTAAAGCCTTATGGACTGCAAATAATGGAAGGTAGTAAGAAGTTGCCTCTCTAATAGTAACTGGATTGTTCCAGAGAGAAAAAGCCTAATGAGGACAAAAAAAATGCTAATTAATGTCAAATATTGATTTCTAACATAAAAAATTATTTGAGTCTGAAATTCCAAGGTCTTGGAAGCATACATCCTTTTTTGACTTTTGCTTGAATAAAATAAGTCAGGTGATTTACCGTGCAGATTACTGTACTTCATCACTCAAAATTGTCATTTCCTTTTCACAAACAATAGGAAGAAGAGTAGGCAATATAAAAAGCGACAAGTGCATTTTCAGGCAAGTGACAAAAAAAAAAGATCAGTTTGTCAGAAGTTGGTGATTTCTGAATCCTTGGATATTCCTCATTAGTGTTAGGATGGTCTTTTCTTCCAGCAAGGAAGTCTATTCATAGTGAAGATTTCCAAAGTTACATCTTCTTTTGGAAATTGATTTATCTACTAGATAAGTGAAGATAAATCAACAGCTCCAAAGAAAGTATAATCCACAGCCAAATGAAGTCAAAACTATGCTATGTACCAAGAAATTGTTCACTTTCCCTCAGACAAAAATTAGGGGAAGGATGTCAGCAGAAGGCTGAAGCTCTCCATTGAAATGGTGGTTCCACCATCTAGATGGTACTGCCTCAGACTTCTAAGTTTGGGCACTCCTAATCCCCTCTAGTTCCCCCAGCAGGTATTTTACCCTCTTCACTGAACATATATGGATCTTGGGTACCCAATGTGCATCTTTCGATTCGCTCTCAAGTTAGATGACCAGAAGAAAACAACAGCGCTACTCCCTACTCCACAAATTCTCAGGCAATGATTGTAATGCAAGTGCAAGAAAAAAAAAAACAAAACCAAACACATGACTTAGGACAGGTTTTCTACAGAATTTAAGCATCTGAAAAATTTAAGGCTAATTTTGAAAATAATCTCACCCCTACTGGACCTGCCCTATTTAACTAATACAGTGAGATTTCCTCCTTTTTACTCAAATTTATATGAGTGGGAACATTTCATTTCGAATGTCCAAAGAGATTTCAGATTTGATTTTTCAGCAGGGCATATTATTCAGTGTTTACTGCTTGCAGTTATCACTGCTGAAGTTCATTTCAGGCCATTTCAATGAGAAAGGCCATAATACAGATTCCATTTCAATTTCAGCTATTCTGTTGTCCAGGATTTAGAATTGCAATTATTTTGTTAAGCCACATACTGGTCTTACTCAATATTGTAAAGGTTTACTTCTGTCTCTAAAATGTGGCCACAAAGTTTTGAAATGTTAGTCTTCTAAAACTACTAATTTTGACACTGTGCTTTGATCTGGAAGCTGCATTTTTCATAACTGTCTCATGAAATCATCATGAAAATAACAGTATCACTTTCACCCCTACATGATATTTTTGGGAAGTACATCATGGTATTAGATGTTCTTTTGAAAGTCCTCTGCTGAGAAGCGAATCGTGTTAAATATAAAAAGCGCTACATACATTTTAAACAACGACTGGGATCTTACCTTGGAAAATTTCACCAATTTAAAATTAACAGGAATCTTGCCAATGGGCTTTATGGACTAAGAAATTTCACTTTTGTTGCTCTCTTATCTCATAGTAATACCTCGTGGTATTTACTGTTTCACAAAATGCTTTTGTATAATCTCAAAATGAGTGTAAAACAAGCTCTGATATTTTGAGTACTTGTAATTTTCTTGTTTTCAATAAAACTATTAAAAAAATATATTTAAAAAATTCTTCTCAAGAGGTATCTCCATGCGCTCCATTGTTACAATGGCCTTTCTGAATCAACTTTCCTGCCCAAAACATGCTGACATAAACTAAATACGTACATGGTCCTCATTTAAATACTTTGTAAACCAAATGCTAAAAGACATGTCCTAATTGTTTTTATGGAAAGCTTTCTGATCAGGTTTTAATGTGTTACTCCAGATTTAAGTCAGTATCTTTTCTTGTATTCAACATAATTGTGAGGTTTGTGTTTTCAAATATGAACCTTAAATTTCTATTTCTCATGGTTTTTAATCCCTGTCTGTTATTTATCAGCATTGTACACATCACGCAGAATCAATTAGACCCATTTGCTGACAGAGAGAAATAATTCATTTTTTCAGACTTACATGATCATCTGGTATGTTTCTCTTTCCACTTTGTGATTTTTGAATTAGTATGGTAACGTCAAATGTTCTTTTGATTGCTAACACATACACCACATATGGAACTATATAGCATATGTATCATAGCCTTAACATCGCTCGCAAGGAAAAGCCAACATCCCAGCTGCTTCATTCCACTACTTCACTTCTAATTGTTACCATTTTGCTTTGAATTCAGCTTCAGTGGCCAATTTTCTTCCACTTGTCACTATTTCTCACTGCAGATTATAATCAGTTGTTTCTTTTATTGGATTTATTCCACTGAAAGACAGAAAAGATTTCTCTACCAACAGATACAGCAGCAATATGCAAAGATCTCTTTGCCCAGCTTACATGCTCTTACACAGGATAAAAAAGACATGTTACAACGGCATAAACCAAGTACAAACTTCTGCTGTTCAGGTCTTCTCACAGGTCACTGTATGCACCAAGTGCTTATTTCTAACTCATTCCATGCCATGCCAGTTCAAACAACTTAACGTCATGTAAGGACGGCACACAGCAGTTCAGAAATGCATCTTAAATTGAAACACTGGCTTATTACATGGCGATTCATTCACCTGCCTAAATCTTTGTAAGGAAGACTTATAAAAGAACATATCTAAAGGTAATAAGAGAGACAACCACCAGATGTAGTTATTTGTCGTGTTCATCCTGAAAAGCATTTAGACTGCTCTCCTGTTCTGTGGATTTTAGGAACAGTAAATGCTAACAGCAGCATTAAGAGCACGCGAGTGTTCAGCAGAGGAACAGTGAAACAAATCCATGTTTTATACATTAAAGATTTTAAATCTAGGTGAAGCACTTTCCAGGCATTATAACATCATTAGCATTGTTAAATTTAAAAGCTGGGGTTACTGCTAACAGATTACAGAAGTTACTGTGAACAAGCCACAAAGCTATAAAGTTTTGAGAAGCTTTAGAGCCAACTTCTGAATGTTAATCTTTGGCAATACCTTTTAAATTTATCTTCAAAGGAAAGTATCAGCACATACACCTCGCTACGGTCCAGATATTTAAAGATATTCAGGAACCTAGCAATTGAAAATCCATAACTAAAAGTAACATTTATCTACATTTACTCTGAAATCCTCGGCAAGCAGGATTTATTACATAGTTCATAGAGTGACCGTCCTAAAAATAAAGTATCAGAAAGCCAATGCAAGACACATCCAGGGCTGCAACTGTTGAAAACAAGCTACACAACAGAGATGTGAGACAACAATAAGAATGGGTCATAAAGGGATTAGACAACTTCACAGAAGCCAAATTTGTCAATGGCAATTTAACTAAAGAGAGTCTGGACACTACATCTAGTTTGGAAAATCACCAATTCACTCATTGCCAATTTCTTTTTAATTCAGCGATGTGCCCACCCTGGGATCTCCTACCTACTCCTTGCTAAATCAATAATGTATTAAATTATTTCATGTTGAGGATACATCAATTAATAACAAACCCTGGATTAAGTCCATAGGATCAATATTACACAGTATTTGGTTTTGACATTCACAAATCCAGGAGAGATGGGGTTTCCTGTCTCTGTCTTAATGTCTGCTTCCCACATCGCAAATCAAGGAACTTCTGGTTTGCCTGACCCACTCAGGACTTAACTCACAGAAAACTAGGTTCTTATTGTCAAATTTTAAGCTTTACCTTCTTTCTGTTCCTAAGTTGAGAAACTGAAGAAGCTAAGTTCAGAAGTCTTCTACCCAGAAGTCTTCTACAATTTAGGAGTTCAAAATCTACTTGACTCCTCAGACTGCCCATTCGACTCCAGCATTTGAGCACTTTTTTTCGTTTAAATCCACTTCTAATGTTTATAATGTTACCACAGAGCTTAACATAACCTGGACATAAGGTTTTATGGTTTATTCATTTTAACAGAAAAGTAGATTCTAATTTTTATTCCTTTCTACCCCAAATCACCTTGCAAGTTTCAAAACACCCAGAATTATCCACATAATCCTTTGCTTTATGCTTTATGTGTTTAACCTGCCTGAAAACGTGAAGCTATTAAAAAAAATCGGTTATAACACTTAATACAATGTTAAAACAAGGGACACAAGATCCCAGCCCTAGTACGGACACACAAATCTCTATTCACATGGAACCGATGTTCACCAGAAGCTCCTAGAGTACTTCTAGACAGACTTGCTATAGCCCCATGGTATGCAGGCAGGGGCTGCAGTCCGCAACATATGCTGGGTGCCCAAGCAAGCCTACAGGTACCTCAGTCAGCAGTCTCAAAGAAGCAGGATTTTTGGCTTTATGGGCATCTGATGGAGGAGCAGCTGTCATCAGTGCTCAGGAAAAACTACGTAACCTGCTCCCTTACCTTTGGCATTCC
>NW_010423710.1:49345-61709 GCF_000710305.1 Buceros rhinoceros silvestris
GCATTCCTGGCTTATGGAAGACTTTCCCTTTGACATGTCTTTTCAATGCAACAGACAACTCAGGACAGCGACCCCAAGAGTCTGAAGAACCACATAATGCATAAAAATAATGACAGTATTTGCTTAATCTCCTGGTGGTCAACAATTCTTTCCTATTTATACTGTTGTAAATCTGACATCGTAGCTTGTTTCCTGGTGGGATACTCTTGCACAGAGATGATATTCACTTTGCCAGTACCAAAACCTAAATCAACTGCCCAGCCTCAATGAAAAGAGAAGAAAACTCCAAATATGTAGTAAAGAGGTGTAGAAGTTGTATAATTTAAACTCCCTTCTCCACTACCAGACTGCCAT
This sequence comes from Buceros rhinoceros silvestris, assembly GCF_000710305.1. Classification (NCBI taxonomy): domain Eukaryota; kingdom Metazoa; phylum Chordata; class Aves; order Bucerotiformes; family Bucerotidae; genus Buceros; species Buceros rhinoceros. The sequence continues at coordinate 49,700 of NW_010423710.1, forward strand.
TTCAGAGGTATTGTTGTATTAAATATAGCTGAAAAAAACCCCAAATTTAAATATTCTATTTATGACTGTATATTCCAAACTAAGGGTGAATGGGAAAAGAACATGCACTCCTAAATATAACGGGTAATTTACTGTGGAAAAAAAAAAAACATACAAAAGGAAAACTTTTTAACTCCTGTTGTACAATTTGTTTCAGAAACATGTTAACAATGTAGGAAAAAACCCTTGATGCCATTTATAGAGCTAACTCTCGCAGGCATGTTCCAAGTCCAATAAAGAAGTTTAATGCTACAATGGCAGTCAGAAACATGCAAGTCAAAACACAATCTAGGAGGAACAAAGCACCCCATACAACCCAAATTTCAGCAGCACTAAATAATATCCCACCTGTCAGTATGTCAAACAGCTTGGCGTGTTTCCATTACCAGACAAAAGTCACTTTTGTTTGTGTGTCAGATGTGCTCTGAGCAAAAGGGAAAAGAAAAAAAAAGATAAAAGCTTTTGGAGACTTGAGACAGTTCCAAGAGGTTAAAATACCCAAGTGATAAATAACAATCATGCTTACCACCTTTGCGTTTATGTTCAAAAATAGCATTTTGGCCAGCCAGATGTTACGAATATAGTTACAAACACATGTAGGGAACACACTTAGACATCAACGATGCATGGAAAATAACACAGGATGGAACATATCCTGCAACTTAAAAAATCACCTGCAATTTACAAATGGGATCCAAAGACAAGTGTTTGTATGTTTGTACCTTGTTTTCCATTTCTCTATTATGATGATTTATATTTTATTCTTTATATCTATTTCTCTGTTAGGCTGATATATATTTTTCCTGTGATCAGGGAAAAGGGGAAAGGCAAAAAGAGAATGGTCATGATTCAGTGTTGCCTTTTGACTGCCTAACAATTTCACAAAATAAACTGATTTTTAACTTTTTTTTTAAATAATCTGTTCCATTTTTTTAGAAAAACATAAATACTGAACTCGGGCAGTGATATAACAGATCACTTTTTTCTCAATACAAGATGAAGTGCCTTAACTAAAGAAGCCGGCAGTTTTCCTGGTTTTAAAACTGTTTATTACGGTCTCTAGCAATGACAATAACTACTTTATTCCAGAGCACAGGCTCTGAGACTACTTGGTTCAGGGGACAAGAAAAATCAAAGTTGCAAAATGTAAATGGAAAGATAGATGACAACAATTTACCATTCCGTCCCTCGATGTCAAAGAACTTTACAGCTGTGAATTATAAGCCTCATCATGGGAGACGAGCAATATTTAATAATGACAGTCACTCCTAAGAAGACGACAAAAGGAGCCCCCATCTGAAATCCATTTTTCAATAAACTAACTGCAGAAGAATACAAAAGAATATTTAGATTAAGAAGATTTAGATTTAAGAAAGCATTTTAAGTTACCTAAAATTTACTACACTTAGGTTACCCTTGAACAACCAAGAATCCTGAGATTGCTCTGTCGTCTTTATATCAGCCAGGAGTTTCCAGATGAGCTTTGTGGAGTTTTCAGCATCGGCTGAGCCTTGAGTCCCTTGACAAAGGAGCAGCAAGAAGGACTAATAGCTCCCTGTGCAAGAGGTCTCTACAAGACCCAGCAGAGAAGCCACTCTGCAGGTCCTGCTGCACGTAAGGCTGTAAAAATGTGCAAGGTAAGCGGGTTTGCAGAGCAGCTTAAATTACAAGAGGAACCTCTCTTGTCTTTCAGACAGCTACCTTAAATTGTCCTTAATCTGGTTTACTAATTCTGTAAATTTGTCATGAAATAAACATAATCCAGAATCCTACTCTGCAAGACCTGTACGTGTATTGAATGGCTTCAAAACCACGTTAACTGCCATGATCAAATCCACAACCTTTCCAGTCTTCTACTTTAATTCTTAAGATTAATTTCCCTCTCTAAATGGGTGCTCTAAGAATTTTAAGTAATATTTCCTACTGCTATTCAAATTACACTTGGGTGGTTTTCAATAATGGGATCAACTTTCAGAATGTGAGATTCACAGAAAAATACAATCTTTTCATCTGTGGAAATGAAAAAATACTACATAGTATTATGCAAGAAAGTATGGGTCAATAATGGTGCTCAGTAACAAACTAAATTCTTTCACCTTTTTAGCTGGATGGTTTGCCTAGAATATTTTCAGAACATTGGCAACCAAAGGAAGAACACTTCTGGAAACAACTCGGTGACAAATATCTGATCTCATGACATTACCTCAGATGTAAAGGCAGCATGGAGAAGTCATGAGGACAGCTACATCCAGTGGCAGCCACCAAATGGATATTCAAGATGCTTTCTCCTACTTAAAGATAAAAATAATATTCTAAATGAATTAATGTAGAAGTCAAACTCAAAAGCAAAGCCAAAGTTCTTTGATCCTGTAATTGCTGCATAGGAGCTAAATTTGTGGTTATTTTATTATTATTATTTAAGATCAGTAGGCAACTCATACCACTAAACTAGATGAAAGGTGTTAGGAATGAACAAGATCATCAGCTATCTCATAAGGGAAGTCAAAGCATTTACTTCATTCAAAAAGAAAAGGCTGAAGATTTAGACGATCTTGACAGACTGAAAAAACACTCACGTAATTCATGTCGAGGGCAGGGTAGCCCTTGTGAATTTAATCTCATGTCATGGGGGTCTCAGCCAGAGAGAAAGTTCGGCTGTTTTGGAATTCAGAATTCAAACCAGAAGAAAATGAAAATCATACAGTGGGACACAACTAAATTGTGTTAAAAGTATTTTTTTTAAAATAAACTGTCACATATCTATTTGTCTGCTATCTCATATGTGAGCACATGCTTTTTATTAGAAGGATCCTGAATCAAACACTGTTGTAGTCATCATGGGAGACCACAATTCTAGAAAATAAAATAAATATATACTGATACTCTGGCTGAGTCAGGAGGCAGACTAGTTAGTAATATAGCTTAAAAATACTTTGAAACGGCTATTTTGAAACGTGTTAGTGTTTTTATGTCTATACGGAGTCATAGATTCATCATGTGTAAAAAAAAAAGAAAGTGAAATCCCTACCCCTACAAAGGTCATTGAAAAGGAGCATGGCAGGAGGGAAGGGAGGAAAATCAGAGGAAAAAGAGGAGAGCTCAAAATACAAGGTTTAAGGAATGACACTGGAGTACATCCAAGATCAATCTCCATTCGATTTCATAATTTTTGCGACAAGCAGTAGGTCCTTCACACTGCGTGGAGTAAGATCATGAAATGCCAAGAACAACAGGCTTAATTCTTTCAAGATCGTTCCATCAGGATTTTGCAAACAAAACCAGATTGAAATATCTAAAAAAAAAAAAAAGTTGCTGAAGAGAACAAAATTTTTACTTTGGTGCTATCTCACCACCAAGTTGAATCTACTTCCCCTCCATCTCACTAAGACCTTCTAAATGACAAGGAGAGAAGTTGGCAAGTGAATATCCAACTACCTCAGCTAGGTGAAAAACTGAAGAGTTCCTTGGTGGGGTCTTTTTAATATTTTATATGAGTCTTCCCAAGATTTTACTGGTTCTCTTTATGTAATTTTACTATCAGAGGCTCCCTGATCTTTCAATATCAGCTAACAGTTGTGGTTTTACCCTCCAGTGTTTATGTTAAGCTGTCAGTGCACAGAGAAAGTGAATACAACTCCCACCTGCAGCCACTGCTGTTACGTTATGCACATGGCACGTGCATGCGGGATCCACAAGAACACCTCTGCTGCAACCCTGGACTCCCTGGGAGGCCGTTCTCCAAATACCTCCGGCTACATGCATTCTCTGTGGTATCCCAGTGGGACAAAACCAGTGCTGGCTTTAGGCACAGGCAAAGGCAGCAGTAGTCTAGAGTTGCAGATTGCTGAGAAGCAGCAAAAAATCCCAAGCGAGGGTATTTGTGTCCACACAACCGCATTATTTCAGATATCTGGAGAGCCAAGTGGGCTGCTACGGCCCCCAAAGGGAGAGCTCTGGACAAGGCAGCAGACTTTCCTAGCTCCAGCAAGAGATGCAGCCGGCTCCCACTCCCACCTGCAGTGACAAAATTAATTTCTGCCTAGACCACACAAATTTTGCAACATCTAAGTTCTTAAAGAAACAATCAAAGGGCAACAGGACTCAAAACCATTGAGGAATATGTATAATGGGTACAGACAAGACTGTTCTTTCCTGGTTCCAGAATGCCATTCTGTTTGTTTCCAGGAACTTTAATACTACAAGATCACCTCGGTTTTATAACTGTTCTTAAAATTCCTGCTCATAGCAGACAAATCCTCAAAACTCAGAAAAATGTTACTGATGAAAACTGAGTTTATAGTTATGCAGTTAGGGTTATGAATTCCCCACCTCAACTTTGTATTCTTGTGATTTTCAAAGTTTGCCTTGTTTTAATCCTATTCACGATGCTCAGCTGCATAAGACTGTCCGTTCTTTAACAATTGTTAAAGGCTAACTGTTGCAGTTTAGACCCAGCTGGTAAACCAAGCCCCACACAGCCGCGCTCCCACCCCAGCAGGAGGAAATACAACTAACGGCTGAAAGTTCAAGACAAGGGACAGGGAGGGCTCACTCACCCATTATCATCACAGGCAAAAGACAGACTCATTTCAGGGGGAAAAAAATCAATTTAAACAGTAAAACCACTACTAAATCACCAATCCAATCAGAGTAGGACAGTGAGGAAAAAATCAGGATCTTAAATACATCTTTCCTCCAACCCCTTCCTTCTTCCTGGGCCCAGCTTTGCTACCTCCTTCCCCCTACTCTGTGCAGGTAGGGCAGAGGATGGGGGGGTCACAGTCATTCACAGTCCATTCCATGCTGCTTCTGCCGCTCTTTCTTCTCCAAGGGAAACGCTCCTCATAGTCCTTCCCTGTGGCAATGTGGCATCTCTCCCATGGGAGACAGTCCTCCATGAACTTCTCTAAAGGCCATGGGGTCTCCCATGAGCAGCGGTTCTCCCAGCGACAAACTGCCTCAGCACAGGTCTCCCTCAGAGTCACAGGCTTTTGCAGGATCAACTCCCTGCTCCAGCATGGGCTTCTCCATGGGCTGCAAACCAACCTTTTCTCCACCAGTGAACTCTGAGGACTGCAAGAGTGCAGCCTGCCATCCTGCCACAGGCAGGAGGGAAATGGCTACCCCGGCACGTCTCCCTGATCTCTTCCTCACTCACCTGAGTGACCGCATGGTTGTCTCCCACATGGTTGTGTCTCCCTCTGTCTTGCCCCCTCTGAAACAAAGGCTATTGCCAAACAGGTTTTCCCTCTTAAATGTATTTATTCATAGAGGCGGTGATTGGCTCAGCCTTGGCCAAAGGCAGGACTGATTGGTAGTGGGGAAGCTTTTGCAAAGCTTCTTACAAAGGCCACACCAGCAGCCACCTCCACTGCTACCAAAATCCTGCCAGATGCAAACCCAACACACTAACTTATATAAGAAAATGGAAGTGGCTAATCAGTCTGTGTCACAAGTTTTCATATAAGTTTTCTATTCAATTCTACTGCTTTCTTCCTTGAAAGCAAATTAGAAAAAACATTTTTCAGTTGTAGACCTATTCTAACATTGAAGATGCCACAAAACCTACTTTCATTAAAGAAAGTATTTCATGACTTGCCAGCTGCGACTGTCAAAACAAGTGCCTGTCTGTCTTCACTGCTTCCTGGTCTAGAGAGGTTAATACTTCTTTTGTCCGGATTCTGAGACCATACGCTATCTTACAGTACACTTGTAGGATTAAATTTACAACCAGAAAACACAAATAACCACCCCAGCAAGCTAACAAAAGTCAGCCGAAAAGTATGACATGCTAAACCAGTCAGATGAAGTTTTCTTTAAAATTATTTTACTTGTACAAGTTGCTTGATAAAGTTTAATTAGCAACAGAGCTGAGATCACAGTTAATTTTTTCATCTCAACAAAAGCTCTCAAGAATCTTTCTGTCAGGGACACCTTTTCATGACTGGTCTCAGATATTTTTGTGAATCAGGGGAAACTCAACAGGTGCTTTTGCATAGAAGAGCGGGGAAAAACATACTTCAGCAAATTAAAATGTAGTTCTTATCATTTTTGCCAAGAAAATAAAACATCCATCATGTACATGCGAATATAGATAGTCCATTTTAAAGAAGCTACAATATATGGAAAAAAAGGTGTTTCAGTAGTAGAGAACTGAGTTAAATTGTGCATAGAGCATCTGTTAAGAGTTTCATCATCATCATGGCTTGGCTTTGCAAGCAAAGATCTGGGAAAGGTTTTCCCACGCTCACTGCAAGCGATGAGTGCACCCTTCGGGCCTGCGTGGTGGATTTTTTAGGTGAGGCTCAGCGTGCGCGGAACTGGCTCCACCCTTTACACCTGAAGTTCATCTGCCAGGGCCCAGCGAGCTTGGACGGTGACAGCGAAGTCCTCGGGTCATAGGTTTGTTTAGAGTATCCTTCTCTTAGATGATGGATGCCTTACAAGGCTAAACGAGTTCCATCTGCCCGGCTTTGGAGTCAGAGTTGTCCTTCTCCTAGGATGGCTGCCTGAAGGCTAGTGAGCCCATCCTGCCCGTGGACACACTTTGTCTGACCCTTCAGTTGAGACCTGTCTGGCCTGGGAGACCCTACCGGAGGCATACGCCACCACCAGCACAACTCTCAACCTCACAAGAGCACGCAAGCTCCTTCCCCGTGGCAAGGGGGTGCCCATGAAAGAGTTGCTGCTCTACCTCCGGACATCACAGACCCGGGGGTTAAGAGTTTAGCAGACCTTTATAAAACATTCATTCCTCCTAAAATTACAGTGAGTAGAATATCACATCAATCTCACAAAAAAAAAAATTACATATTTTTATCTATGATGGTCTGCAGAAGAATATCACCGAAACATCTGAAAAACAGAAGATGATTGTACATCCCTTAGCCAATTTTAGTGCAAGACTCCAACACCAAACTCTCTTGAATAAATAAGGAGGTAAATGCAAGAAAAGCGGAGCACAGATTATTGCATTTTAAACATCCTGTTCCTGGAGTCCCATGATAAAAAAGATGGGATACCTTCATTTTAAAATGTCCAAAAATATCATGTCTACTCTTCAAGACTACAGAGAAGCTTTCCAAGGAAGAACACAATACACTAAGGTCTTAAATACCAGAAGACAAAACACAGTTATGGCTAAACCCACTCGATTTTGGGTAGCTGGATTAGTAACACCGGAAAAGCTACTTCAAGATATGTTTAATAGGCCAAGTTCTAGCAACGCCAGCAGGAGCACTTACAAATCAGTAAAAGGGGGACTTCCCTCTCAGGAGCGCTGGCTTAGCAGTGGGTTCTTAAAATCAGTGAGTGGTTAAATTTTCTGTTTTAAACATAGCTACAAGAAAACATGATACAAGGGAAGAGTCTAGCCCAGGAAGGGGCTCCACCCGCGTATGGCAGAAATAGGGCAGCTGCATTAGCTGAGACCATGCGTGTGCAGGGGTATACGAACAACACCTCTAAAACATGGAAACGTCTTATATAGCTTTGAGAGTAAGACCAATTTTCTCTAGCAGAAATTTTTTTGCCTCAGTAGACAGAATGCCTCCTGCAAATGCACTTCTGAATCCTCACTGTAGTATTGTCCAAACCACCCTAACAGAGGCAGGCGTTTGCTCCTGGCTGCATCTGTTCTGCAGATGTGGCACTGCCGCCTTTTACCCATCCTTGAGGCAACAGTCTATGGATACCACAGCGTGAAACCCATCTTGTCCCACACATTTTACTAATAGCCAAATATGTGCTCCAACATTCCCATTTTATCTCAGTGAGGCACGGCAGGCTAGGACCATATAAAAGCTATATAAACATTGGTTTTCTTCTCATCATGCCCTTTCCCCTTTCCCACACCTCCACCCTCTGAAAACAAAAGGAATGGAAGAGGAAGAAAACTATCGCTAACCTAAGTTAATGCTTAAAGGAAAAGCAACGAAAGGCAAGGGAGTGCAAAACTCACTCGTCCGTACAGCAAACAGATAATATTAGGCAGAAGAACGCTGTATTTACCTGATCGGAGGAGGTATCACTGACTCAGAACGACAGTTCCTTCCAAGCAGCATCAAGAAACACGCTTTGTCATGTGGCAAATTTACTCTTTTGCAGATGTTAAAATGGAAACCTCTTTACAATATCTTCAAACATCTAACGTTACTTTGCACATTACGGGAGTTTTAATGCAGTGTTCCAGCTGGTGTATTAATAGTAAAATCATACTTGTCTAAACACAACAGTTTTGGCTGATGCCTCAATATCATTTTGTCCCTTTAAGAAGATTATATGTTCTTGTCTGTCTGCCATGATCCAAAATACCTGCCAGACACTCTTAGTTCTCTTGGCTGCATTTTTTCGTGAATGAACTCACCACTACATTTCGGGGTGATGTTTTGTTTTCAAATCACAAGCATAAAATTGTTTTATATTTCCCACATCTCCCTTTACATACACAGAGGTTCTCTTTACTCCCTCTTCTCATATATATAATTTGGCAGGAAAGGGAAGGGAGTGTTTGTTTGGTTTGGTTGTTTTTTTTTTTTTGGTTGGCTGGTTGGTTTTTACTTTTCCCATGCATCTGTTGTGGTTTTACTCAAAGTGTCAAACATTTAAGTAAGTTGCAGAACAGATCATCAGTAGTATTACAAGCTTACTGCTTACCTGTAGAGAACAAATACATAACCTGACATAAACTGAGTAATATCAGAAGACTTAAAAATGCATTTTTCTGATGAAAGGAAGATGTATGCACTTATCTACTCCCAGAGAAGCATTTTCTTCACACCAGTTTGCTCCTTGATCAGTAAGCAGTGTTTTATTTTGCAGCTGAGTGCACTGTACTGAGGGCTTCTGCCAATATAGAAAACTCAGGGGAGGAACTGCTGTCTTAATATCATAACAATTAATTGGAACTCTAATTTACATCTTAAGGGACTATAACAAGACATTATATTTGATTAAAGACAAAGGAAAATATTTACAAAGTTTTTAATGAAGCTTTCACATTTGCTGGTAAAAAACATAAGTTTTAATGCTTTACAGTTTAGGAAAACTGTATAACATCTGTGTATTACAATTAAAAGAGTGATCAGCAGTGGGGTGAAAAAAGCTCTTAATTACACCTTCAAGAAATTAAGCTGAGAGACAAAGCAGTTGCTGCTGCTTATTAAATATAGCTGCCCAGATACATGAAATTAATTCCTTAACACACTGCTTTCCTCACCCTGGTTTATAGGTCTCTGATGATCCACAAGTTTAAAGCTAATATTCGGCAGGACCAGATATAGTTTAAGTGTTTTTAACTAAAAACTCAGCAGAAATATGAAGAGTCCTCCATGAAAAAGGCAACAGTACAGAAAGGCAAAGGTACAGAAACCATGAAAGCCACTGTCCCAGCACGATGCCAAAAGGCACCATGAAAAATAAATACCAGTACAAATTTTGCCTGGTAGACTGACTTCAGGATCTTGGTCACTGCAATTTTAAGAAAGGATCAGGCTTTATATCAGAGATCCAGGACTAGCTTTTCCAAACCACCTTAGTAACAGTCATATATGATTGCTTCTTGTACACCAGTCTAATGGCCGGCTACTGGCAAAGTCTCTTCAGGTCCAGTGGAACATGCAATCAGTAACAAGCCAGGTATGTGTGACAAGTTGTGCTACTCATTACTGGCCATGACAAAAAGCCCTCACAAGTCTAACGATTCCCAGTCATAACAAGCTCCCTCTCCTTCAGGTAGCTTTGCAGCAATCGAACCAAGCACACTAGCTTTCAGTCAGAGAACCGTGAATCAAGATACAGCAAGCCACAACTGTTAGTTCATCACAAAATTCAAAAGTAATCAGATTATAGCAAAGGGATTTAGGGCATTTGAAAACATCCTCTAGTTCACATAGGTATAAAACAGAAAAATGCTTGCTCATCCATTTGTTAAGTTAATTTCAGTTGACTTAAAGAACATTTTGCTTGCTATGTTCATAGATCTTTACCTTGGTGTCTCAGCCAGTGAAAATCTATACTTTATAATAAACTACTCATTCATGGAGACACATTACAAAAACTCTCTTCTCCAGCATTTCACAGAACTGACAGTGGAGATGCAGTCCACTGTCATAAGAATAGCCGGAACAAGAGTAAATGAAGTAAATCATGAGCTGTGGCTTTTTGCAGTTTTTAAGCTTTGTTTTGCTGCTTAAAAAAACCTAACCCTCTTCCTCCTCTCCCCCCAAAACCACAAAACCAAAAGCAGCCTCCAAACAGTACCGTAACTCTGCAGTTCTACAATTCACCTCCCCATTGCTCAATTAAAATCTGTCTTTAGATTTAAAAACAGTTTGTGTTTTCTTCTGTAAAGCTTCAGGCAATGAGCTACCAAGTGCCAAACTGTTCTACTGATCCTTCAAAGCAATGTCTTACTACTTGCCAAAACAAGGACACAAATCCTACTGAATTTTGGAGCATGAAGTAGCTGCTTGAAGATGTGTGCACACAGTACATTCAAAATTTTTATCCGCCACTCTCTTCAGTAAATATCAGGTTTTCCAACACTACTGGTAATTGTCAAGATATCAAGATCCCCCAGCTTTCATGGCAAAGGATTTAGTTTTTCCTCTCTTTGTCGATGATCCAACCATCTCCAATATATTTTAATGTTTCAGTAAACATCTTAACATTTAGGTATGAGCAGCATAACAGATCAACACATCAGGTTCTCATATCTCAAGAGCACCTTATGTGTTGTTCCAGTGAGCACTTTATTTGGAACTTTGGTAACAGCTTGGCATCTACACTTTACCATGCCATTGCTACTGAAAAATAACAAGGAAAGTAACACTCAAAGATTCTCCAAGACAATTTAAGAGAAACAAAAGTAAAAGATCAGAGGCTTTGTCTTCAAAGTTGCAATAAGCTTGCACATTGTGAACACAAGAACCAGTGAAAATGTTTTTATTCTATTTGTATACACCATAAATCAGCTAAATAAATCATAACAGAAGGGCAGGACTTCATACTATGAATTGCAAAGATTTTAAGAAGTGAGCATTGCACCACCCTGAGTATCAGAACCTTAGCTTGCTCTCTCTTTCCAGCAGTCGGTGGAGAGGGAAGAGTTAAAACCTGGGACTGCTACTTTTAGCCTAGTATTTTAGGCATTAGAATATGTTGTCTACTAATCTCCTTTTTGTTCCTAAATATTTTTTTCAATAGTGTTGATTGCTTCAAGGCTCCTATCTGCAGAACACTAATGAAACTACAAGAAGTATTTAAGCTTAAGGTTGAATTATCAAGTATTTTCAGGATATAGAAAGCAGGAAACAGCAACACATTATGTAATTCAGCCATTATATACTGCCATAATAAATATTTAGAAATTCCAAGACTCTCTAAAGAAGCCTTTCGTGCACAGTATCAGCATTCATCCCTTCAGGGTGTAACACGCAGACTGCTTCTCCACAGGGAGTTTTATCTTATTTCATTTTCGTACTGCATTCCACCTCTATGTCGCCAACCAAATTGTTTCCTGTTTTATTGTACAGAAGACCAAGAAAATGTTTAGTAGTCACTATCTACTTTTAAAGCATACTGATGAAATTACCCACGGCATCTAATATACCTACTGTTATTTAACTGTAGCAAATCAACAGAAGGTCCAAACCACTGTATTTTTACACCTAATTTTTATGCCTAATATTTAAAAATACTTAGATGTGTATTAGAATTGTTTCATTTTCACAGTAAAAACTTTGCATTTATGTTTGTATGGGTATCAAACACTTTGCTGATTTAAGAAGGGGCAGTGTCACATAATTCAGAAGGTACTTTTTAAATCCACCTTTTAAGAATAACATTGCAGCCTTGGCTATATTACAACAATGTATAATTGCTATAAACACTGGCACAATCCTCCCTTTCTGAAAAGGGATAGTTTCTCTAACTGGATATCATGAATCACAAGTCAGGATTTTATCATTAT
>NW_010423711.1:0-1877 GCF_000710305.1 Buceros rhinoceros silvestris
AACAGTGTCAAAGGCCTTACTAAAGTCTAAGCAGACAACATCCAAACATCCACAGCCCTTCGCTCATCTACTAAGGAGGTCACCTTGTCATAGAAGGAGATCCAGTTGGTCAAACAGGACCTGCTCTTTCATAAACAGATAGTTGTCTTCTACATGCTGTGAGATGGCACTCAAGCTGATCTGCTCCTTGACTTTCCCTGGCACCGAGGTCAGACTGACCTAAAGTCTAAGCAGACAACATCCAAACATCCACAGCCCTTCGCTCATCTACTAAGGAGGTCACCTTGTCATAGAAGGAGATCCAGTTGGTCAAACAGGACCTGCTCTTTCATAAACAGATAGTTGTCTTCTACATGCTGTGAGATGGCACTCAAGCTGATCTGCTCCTTGACTTTCCCTGGCACCGAGGTCAGACTGACAGGCCTGTAGTTCCCTTGGTCCTCCTTCTGGCCCTTCTTGTAGATGGTGTCCCACCAGCTAACCTCCAGTCGATAGGTACCTCCCCCGTTACCCCGGACTGCTGGTAGACCATGGAGAGTGGCTTTTTGGCCCCATAGACTTATGCACATCTAATTGATGCAGTAGTTCATTTACTGTTCCCTTATAGATTACGGGGGCTTGATTCTGCTCCCTGCCTCTGCCCTCTGGTTCAAGAGGTTGAGCACTCAGTCCTATCACTGAAGACTGAGGCAAAGGTGGCATTCAATACCCCAGCCTTTTCTTCACCCTAGATCACTACATTTCCCTCCGCATCCAGCAAAGGATGGAGACCCTCCTTAGCTCTCGTTTTGCTGTTGATGTATTTGTAGAAACATTTTTTGTTGTCCTTTATGGCAGTGGCCAGACTAAGCTCAAGCTGGGCTTTAGCCTTTCTAATCTTCTCCCTTCATAGTCTCAGAAAACCATTATAGTCATCCTGAGTGACCTACCCCTTTTTCCATAGGCCATAGATTTTCCTTTTCTTCCCGAACTCCAGCCAAAGCTCTCTGTTCAGCCAGGCCAGTCTTCTACCATGTTGGCTTGTCCTATGGCTCACTGGGACAGCCTGCTCCTGAGCTTTGAAAATTTCCCTCTCAAGGATTGTCCAGCCTTCCTGAACTCCTCTGCCTCTCAGGACAGCCTCCCAAGGGACCCTGCCGACCAATCTCCTGAAAAGGCCTTCCTAATCCTCTCCCTGCACAGCCTCACAATAACCCTATAGTTTTCCTGAGTGGCCTGCCCCTTCTTCCATAGGCCATAGACTTTCCTTTTCTTCCTGAGCTCCCACCAGGGCTCTTTATTCATCCACACTGGTCTTCTACCCCACCAGTTCATCTTATGGCTCACTGGAGCAGTCTGCTCCTGCACTTTGAGGAATTCCTTCTTGAGGATTGTCCAGCCTTCCTGGACCCCTATGCCCTTCAGGACTGCCTCCCAAGGGACCCAACTAGTTTCCTAAAAAAGGTCAAAATCTACCCTCCAGAAGTCTAAGGTGGCAGTTGTATTACACTCCTCCCTACTGCTTCAAGAATTGAAAACGCTATAATCCCATGATCACTGTGTCCAAGACAGCCTCCAACCTTCATGTCATCTACAAGTCCTTCTCTGTTGGTGAACAACAGATCCAGCAGGGAGTCTTCCCTGGTTGGTTCCCTCGCCAGCTGTGTGATGAAATTGTCTTCCACATGCTCTAGGAACCTCCTGGACTGTTTCTTCACTGCTGTGTTACACTTCCAGCAGACATCCAGTAAATTGAAGTTACCCACAAGAACGAGTGGCACCGATTGTGAGGCTTCTCCCAAATGCTTGCAGAATATTTAATCTACATCTTCATCCTGGTTGGGTGGCCTAAGTAGATTCCCACTGTGGTGTCTGCCCTCTCGGCCTTTCCCCTGATT
>NW_010423712.1:0-18134 GCF_000710305.1 Buceros rhinoceros silvestris
GAGTAGAGAGAGCTGCTGCTTTTCCAGACGGGACTGTGGAGTTTCCACCACGCTTCCACCAGGCAGCTCTTCAAACTCACCGAAGTGACAGCCTTTGCCACGGCTGTGCTGAACTGAAGCTATTTTTGAAGGCATCTCAGAGCAAGCTCTACAATACTGCTGCACAGCACTCAAATACCATGGGACAACAGCAGATACATCTTCAGTGGGAGGAAAAAAAATGTAAAATAGCGATTCACATTAAAAGTGGATGTGGCTCTTAATCACCTGAACCTAACATGCTTTAATTAAAGTTACATTGTAATATTCTTCTAGGAAATGGCAAGTCTACGTTTTTTCTGTTAAATTCTGTGCAGCTTTTCAGTTTGGATTCGGCAAAGTGCTGAATATGATTTTTACAATAATATCACACATACGGTGCTTTACCTTGCAATCATCTATTGTGTTCTGTGCAGAGATCACGCTTGCTGGGGTTTGTAACGATCTCAGTCGATCACTCTGAGCTTCCAGCCAGCTGCGGAGAGACTGTGCTTTGTTCTCATTTTCAGTAATATCCTCCAAAACATGTTCCAGGTCTTGTATCTGAAAGTTCCAGAATCATTTTAACTTACTTAAACCCAAAGGTGGGCAGAAACAGGGCTCCCCTTTCCATGACAAAATACGAGATTGCAATATTGACATTGAAAATACTATTTACAGAAAATATTTTGAAGGAAAAGCTAAGAAGATTTACTGTCTCTTTAGGGTCTGACCTTTTCCATGAGAAGAAAACAAGGCAGTGTGGGTTCAAGCTGGCAGCCTGCACACCTGGCCAGCTGGGGGGCCCTGAGCTATGTGGACACATTCACATGGAGTCTGAAAAACCTCACTCTCCCTAAAATCCACCAACAAAGTTACAAATAAGCAAGAGGCCTCATGCCTCATGTCTTCAGTCTTGGCCCTGAGGATCCATTAAATCCTGGAAAGCAGTTTCTCAGAAATGGTTAGAGCAGCTAACTTTTTCCTCCCACAAACGGGAAATTTCATTTGGGCAGGAACTTAATGTTCCACTTGAAAAAGTTTCTGGAAGACTTTCCGAGTCAGAAAAATTTGGGAGTTTTCTGTTTGATCTTTGTACTTGGTCTTTGTACCTGGATTCACGGGGGGCAGCTTCTCCCAAATCCTTGTAAATTGGGGAGAGAAACTGAGATGAAAGAGGAATGTGCTGGTAGAGGAATCATTCCAGCAGCCTCACGTTTGCATTTTGGAATGCTAACTTTCCCCTGGTCTTTTCCATATGAGTCACATTGGCTTTTCTGGCCACTGGGTGCACAAGCAACGGCATCTAATTCTGGATGTGTAGATTATTTCTAGCTTCTGTACAATAAAGTCATTCTGAGGCACTGCCTGAAACAAATTTTCTCCTGAGAAACACAGGAGATGTGCGGGTACAGTTAGCACACACGCTGAATTTGCCTGTCAGCTGCTGATCTTCAAATCACTCCTTTGGGAAAGCATATTTAATGACTGCAGGAGGAGGACACAGACATGGAGCAATCCATTTCCAGTGACCCAGGAGGGCTGGAGCAGGGCTGGGACGCGATCCCAGCCCTGCCTTTTCCAGCAGGGTCGTATGTCCCCATCTAAACACGGCTGTCAACACTACTTACTTAATAATTTTTTTTCCAGCAAATTCAATTGCTACAACAGGGAAATGGGTGGTAGCTTAATATATCCCAGTTTCTCATTCCCATCATATGGCATGTGGAGAGGCTGGTTGCTTTTTTGGTGCTGGGTTTGCTGAGCAGGGCCTGGCTGTTTGTACCAAGCAGTGTAGCACCTCTCATTCCCACAAGCCGTCCAGTGTTTTTTCCCATGAAGTTTTAAACGTTTCAGCTTTCACGTCACCCCTAAGCTTAAGATTTTACTAAGAGGTTCCCCTGTGGACACTACCCTGAATTATTCCTTTTTCATATTTTTCTCAGGATAGATCTTCTTTGCTGACATGTCACTGTTTTATTCATATGAGGAATCACACTTTTTCCACCCAATACAGTCAACTACGGTTGTCATGAAGAGCAGATTTTGACCATTTTCCCTCCCTGTAAGTTACAGGATAGTCTACCCTCCCAGACTTGCTGAGGTTTGGATGTCTGCCCACCACCTGATAGCTTACATGCTACCAGACCACTCCATAGGCTGTCCAGGAGACAGCAGGATGGACAGGCAGCAGAGAGCACAGGGCATCTCACTGTGTTCAGCAGTGTTTTCAGAGTCAGGGAGAGAGGCTGCTTGCAAAACCCAGAGCACTGGCACAGGCAAGACCAGAGCTGTGAGAGAGAAAACAATGAGAACTCAAACCTTTCTGTTCAGAGATGCCTGCAGCCTGTGCCACCGCAGATTCATCTCTCCAAGGCACTCAGCAAATTCTATCCTTTCATATCGCTTGCTTTCCACATCACAAGTGCTCATCTGCAAGAGTGACTGGTTAACAAAATCTACGATCCACTGTTTAAAGTTCATTTCCATCATATATTCCTGGAGGGGAAAAAAAAAAAGAACAATAATGTAAAACAATTAGTTTGGCGGTTTTAAAGTGACCAGTTCCAATGATGCTTCAAGGCATATTATGGGACATTCACAGCTTATTCTGAACCATGGCCTAAAATATTTTTCTGAAAGAAACCTGGTCATAGGAATAATTCTCAATTTTTACCATCCTGTATTTGTGTGGCTATTCCCATCCACTGAAACTCTTGCAGAAAATGACTGTCCTTATGTGTTAACTCAAGGGGAGAGCAGGCTAGTGCTGAAGCAGGGAATAACACCTAGAGCTACCAGACTCAGTACTTTATCCATTGGAAAATACCGTCACACCGCCATGTGCCCAGACGAGGCTGAGACTGGGGCCTTCCCACACTCCTGTGACTCACAGACAAATGCAGGCAAGAGCTAGTGCTTCTTTATCAAAATATTTGGTATCAGAATAGAATATCAGAACAGGAGGAAAAGGTGTCCTCCAGCATGTGTCCTCACCCACAGAGACGAGTGAGAAATTACACGCAAAATGAGAACCACATACGGGAATATGTTTTTATTTCAGAGGGTCTTAGAAGAGGGGAGGAAAGGGCTCCTCATCATATCTAGTAGCACCCAGAAAAAAGGCGCCCGGGAATACCATAGCAGACTACTCAAATCAGAGCTGCTTCCCTGTAGGAATTCGTGACCCACATCCCAGCTTTCTTCTCAAGCATACACATCCCCACTTTGCTGACAAGTGTAGAACAACCTGATCTCTAAATACTCAAAGGGTTAAAAACCAGCACCTCACCTACATGTTCCAACTGCCAAATCCAACTGATACAGACCGAAACGTATCTGCTATATTAAGGCTTTTTGAAAGGCATACTTATGTTGGTGCTTGCCTTGCGTGCAGTACCAAAGAGAACTGCAGCTGAGCAGACTGAGAACCATCATCTCAGAGCACTGCCTGACAGCTCTGCGAGGAAAGAGCAAAATATGGCTCTGCAGGGAATCGTGCCCTGACGTCGGGCTCCCTGGCATCTCTGGAGGCACAAGCATGGTATGAATCCTTCTTGTGGCCTCTGCCATTGGTTCTTTAGCGTCTGAAAAGAGCCAAGAGTCCGCTGCAGCCTTTCTCTACAGGGATGTTTGTCTTGTCCTAGCAGGTTATCTCTTTTGATGAAACATAGTATTTAAAAACTCAGTTCTCTAGTTAAAAAGATCCTGGTTATGGAGCTCCATTATGAGGTATTCCTTCTTGAAAAGACAGACTAAAACACAGCATAGAGTCTGCCTTCCTAAGGAAGCTCAACACATGTTATAATCTAAATGTCAGAGAGAGAGAGAACAAGCGAGACAGATGGGACAGCATGAGGAAGCGGTGATTATAGCCCAGCAGGCAGTAGTTG
This sequence comes from Buceros rhinoceros silvestris, assembly GCF_000710305.1. Lineage (NCBI taxonomy): Eukaryota > Metazoa > Chordata > Aves > Bucerotiformes > Bucerotidae > Buceros > Buceros rhinoceros. The sequence goes on from NW_010423712.1 coordinate 3,912, forward strand.
CACTGCAGCTCAGGCGGGGTTTTGTGTGGTGCGGAAGCAAAGGTTTTTATAAAGGAAGATGTTAAGGCATCGTTGAGATTGTTTGAGGAACCCTCCTGAGAGCAAGGAGAAGGACATGACAGTGCCTGTAGGCTGTTTCCAGCCTTGTTACAGCCAAGCACTTTGCAGAAGGTCGGAACTTACAGCTTCCCAATTACCTTGTACTTTTGGAGGAGGCTTCTGACTTGGGCAGCACTACATTGTGAATTTTTTGGTTCCTCGTGTCCCTGCTGCTGTTCCACATGGTCCAGCCACGTCATTAGCTCAGCAATCGCTTCCCGCGATGAAAGTTTTTCCATCTGGAGCTGGGGGTAAAGCATATAATGAATCCTCTACACTCTGCTTGTTAGAAATATCAAGGAAGATGACATTTGTATTTTTAGAAAGGCTCAGGCACTGTAATTGCAATTATTGAGGTATGAACTTGAAAGTGAGCCCTGTGCTCCAGCGGGGTATACAACTTAAATTAAGTTGAAGAATTCAGAAATTCAGAAATAAAATTCTTTTGGATTGTAACAGACTTTCACATAAAACTGTAAAAATGATAGATATGTGCAAAACAGCCCAGGAAGAACATTGCAGTAATTAAACTGCAGTAAAATATTGGGGATATTCTGAAAGCAAGACAGGCAGCTGATCAGGAAAGAGGTGCTTTGGGGGCCTAATGGAGCAGCAATATTTAAAAGTAATTATTTAGCTTGAACTGAGAGATGGCAGCAGAGTTTCTCCTCACCTGGTGAAGCTTTTCTTGGATGGCTGGGAGCTGTGTAATCAGTTCTCCCCATTTTTGCTCAAACTTTGCCAAAGATGACCTAAGTGCTGCGGTATCAGCTTGCTTCACATGAAAGAGCTGGTTGGCAGTGCTCACCACAGATGACTTCAGGGAAGATTTTTCATCAGCTTCCTTAGAGAACGTCTGAGGTGCATAGGAGAAATTTAAGAGAGAGTAAATATCCATGTATTTATTTAAATAAAGAAGACAAACAAGGTTTTCAGTCACAGGATGAGCTGCCTCAACAAACGGATTTTAGCAAGTTTGTAAAAAACCTAAACTCAACATGTTCTGGCAGCAGGTAAGGCCTTTTTCTGCCCAGCTTGACACAGCGCCGAATGCCATTTTTTGCTCCACAGGGACTGGAAATATCCTGATCCTCACTTCCCACAGAGGCCCAGGGAGCAGCCCCAGTCCTTGAGTCTCTGGCCAGCTCACACCTACCAGTCCAGCCTTCAAGTGCTTTGCTTTCCACTGTGCAAGACTCCCTTTGTCAGGCCTGGCTAGTCATACGAGGGGAGCACAGCCCTGGTTGGGCAGGCAAAGATGTGAAATGCAATTCAGCATGTTTCTCTTCCTTGATTTGGCTGACCATCCTCACAGCCCCACCGTCTCCACCCCATTCCCTGAGCCCAGGTTCAGTCGGTAAGAGGCCCATCAGCTCGCCTGAACTGCTGTACCTAGTATTCGGCATCAGGAGCAAGACAGAAGCCACGCTCTTACACTGTAGGTGCACAAGACATCATGACTGGGCTGTGATGTGTTGCAGTTTGGAGCTCGTAATAAGAGGATTCAATTCTGTTACACACTCTGGCTGGCCTTACAGTCTGAAGGAAGGTCTTTGGTGGCCTCCCATCTGATGGTGCCCCACACAGATGATAGGGGAGTTTTGGGGCACACAGCTATTATGTGAGCAGCTTCTGGGTCATGGCAAATACAAAACCACTCAAAAGGGTCATTTTCTCAGGAAGTCACAACATTTTAGCTAAACCAGGAGAAATGACTTACAAACAAGCTGTTGATGTTATCCCTGATGGTGGGAAGATCTTGTGACACGTTGAGAGACTGCTCCTTCCAAAAATTCATTCTCTGCTGAGCAGAATCCAGCCATTTCATTAATTCCTCTGAGTCTCTGTTGTAGCTGCAAGGAAGAAACAAAACACACAAACATACATCTCCTAGCTGAGTCTAAGATACAGTTCTCACCCTCCAAGTCATCTTCCTCTCATAGCAGATGCTATTCTGGCATCTACACTGCTACATAATCCTGCAGAAGCCTGGCTACAGCATGGATCGATGTGTAACACAGCAGTACTGCTGGAGATACACATGGACTGTTCTATCAGCTCTTCCCAGCTGGTCTGCTCTCCCAGAAAACATCTTTCTCTATTCACCCAGCAGTCTCCAGCACAACCTCACGAGTGAAAAGGGCTTTCCTGGCGGTCAAAACCACCAGAGGAGATTGAGCACACTGCAAGGTGGAGTGCAGAATACCCAGCAGGCGCGATACCAGCAAACACTGGCATGCTTTGTCCACACTTTGAGTCCAGGCAGCCCGAGCACAGAGCACACTGACCAGGTGCCGGGACAAGTGATCTTGGTACATCAGCTGATGGATTGGGTTGCGGAACGCCAAACCGTCTCCACTTGACTGCCAGGACTTCACTGACAGTTGGCTTGTGCCATGTGAAGGCATTGGACACGCTTGGTCTCACCCCTGGAGAGCTCCAAAACACAAGCTGAGGCAGCATGGCAGACAGGTCTTGAACATTTGTAAGGTGGATGGTGTACGTGCACAGACCGGTGCATGATGCCTCTGCATGGGACTCAAGACTAGCTTGCATTTACAGCCGGCCAGAATGCTTCGGGCAGCACAGCCAGAGCTTCTGTGAACACCTCCAGCATAGAAACTGCAGCATGATGCACCTAACGCTCACCTAGACACGCTGACTTTGCCACGGCAGCAGTCAAAGCACTGTTCCTACGAAAGTGAGCAGCCATTGAAGCACTTGTCCATGCAATGAGAGATCAGCTATGTAAGAGGGCCACTCTTCTGATTGCTATTGCTTTCTTTTCTTTCTCATTTTTAAGTTAAAGAGCCTACGTTATTTATTAATTTACTGTCATATTTCAAAATACATCTCTATAAAAAGTCAGAAACTAATTTCTAGCTGATGTATCTGATTGCTTTCTGAGTTACACCCACCTGACCAAGAGTTTGAGTAATGTCTGAAGTCGGTGTAGTTCATGGCCAACTTTTTTGGTTAAAGACAACCACTGCTCTTCCAGCTTCCCAATCTGGCTTCTTATTTCTGGACAGCTCACAGCAGTCAGCAATTTCTTCCCTTCATTCACCATCTGGTACAGCCTGGCATGCTTTTCATCAACACTGATTTTGATTTGCTATCAGAATATGGGAAGTTTGAAAAACAATATTTTAAAAATTGAAAACACAGCTAGCAAAGCACATCTCATTCGTTCTAACTTCTTAATCCCACATTTCCTGTGTTGTGTATTTTCTTTTCCAAACAGAAGCAATCTGTACTTGATTATATGCAAAAGGGACACAGGTTTGTTCTTGATTTTTTTTGTTTGTTTGTTTGTTTCCTCTGTATAGATCAAGACAGATCTCAACCTACTTTCATGCATTATCAGAATGACTGATGGGCTTTTGTGGCACATGGAAACCTCAGGCAATGGACAAACACCCTCTATCAGATCTGGCTGCGTTGTCCATACATACGACTGTCCCCGGCAGAAAGTTTTACCCTCCTGTTCTTAGAGGCGCTTCAGGCTCTATCCTGCTTAAACAAACATGTTACCGCTGTTTTGAAGGAAGCTGTTGGGGTAATTATTGAATAATGGTGGCAGGCAGGAACGAAGAGTGAAGACATTAAGTAGAAGACATGGGAATGGTCTGGTTTGCTTAGACAGCTAAATAAAAACACATTATCCTTTTACCATGACTACACTTCACTGGAAGGTCAAAATGAGAAAGAGAAGAGAAAAAAAACGCAGGAAGTAGATCAGTTCCAGGGAGGAGGCAGAAAGTAGCAATTGTGTGATGTACAAGTATCTCACTTCTCTCGAGGCATGAGGGGCTTATACAACATTATTAATAGGGGTATTTCTCTCACAGGAATTAAGCTCCAGAGAATTTTATTCTGCTTTGGCCTTGGAACTGTGAAGCTCCAGTGCTGGGACTCCCCACAAAAGCATCTTCTAAAACTGTATTGCCTTTAAAGACATCAGAAAAAAGTAGTATAGACTTAAGAGTGAAGAGCTAGTTAAGAACTTCAAAAAACAAAGGAAACCCGGCAACTTCACACTCAATGGCTATGCAAATACTGCCTGTCTCCTGTCTCAGTGGCACAGGCATCAAAAGCACTAGAGGACCACTGGGATTGTAAATATCTACTGTTGATTTATTTCAAAAGCTTTACTGTAGCTCATAATCTTCTGAGAATGTCCAGTGGTCTCTTTCATGCAGTCAACTAGATTAAATCACACTAATCCTTTTTGCCTTTATAGTCTGTGAATCTAAACATCAAACTGGTCTCAACAGAGACTCCAAGACTCATTAATTCAAAATTTCCTCTGAAGGAAAGGTGGGTCTTCTAAAGACTGAGAAAGGTCAAACCTGTGAGGAACACTCTGAAGATACATCACTAAGTTTATTGAACACTATTTCTTCAAAAAACAACCATAAAGGCCACTTTCATATCCTTATATTCAAATGTGTTTAAAACATGGATAAAATGTGTCCAGCTGGAGCTGAGGTTCTAAATAAAGGTGTAGCTCTGCCAGCAGAGATGCAGCTGGGAACAACATTCTATACAAAAGCCATTTTATTGTTGTTGGTCAGATAGAAAGCAGAACATCTCATTTTGAAGTCTTAGGATTTTAAAAGGATCTGGTAAACCTGTAGACCTTCTATTGCAACCAGGGGTTCAGATATTTGAAAACACTAGGTCGATTCTCCTCTTCTGTAGGCGTGAAAATCATTCCTGAATTACAGAGAAGTGGCTCTGTGTCCACTCCACAGCTCCTTGCTATCCTTGGGATCCATGTAGACTGCACACCATCTTCTACCAAATATTTGGATTTGAAGATCAAGTTCTAAAGTAGCTACAGTCATTACTCCCACTTAAATGAACTTGTACCCCCTGACTGAAATTAGCAGCCTGATCCTCTGCTACTTTTAAAATAAGTTTTCAGCTTGCAGCCACACACAAAGGACACAAAGGAAACGGTGCCCTGCAAACTGTCTTCTCCTCATACTCTAACTAATCTTTTTGCCAGCCCTACAGAACCATGAAGAAAAACAGACACACACACATAAATACCTCTAGAAGTACAATCCTTTCCATTAATCTTTCTTCTGTTTCTTCAACCAAATTCACAGAAGGCAACGTAGCTGCAAGTGCCTCTAACTCCTTATTGAAAACGAGGCATTCTTCATCAAATTCCGTCCATTCCTAAAAAATACATCACATCATTAACATAGCACGTATCCATCTGCATTTTTGCTACACCAAACTATGAGGCCTTAATGCTTATTCTAGCATCAGCAGCTTTTGTTTTAATGGAACAGAACACGCAAACAGGCAAATGATACGGAAATATCAAAGTGAGACATGATTTCACCACAGATGAATTAATAATTTAATTCTCTAATAACTCGACAGTTTCTTAGTTTGAAGTGGTATACTTCAGATCAATTTTTAGGTTTTATTTTAAAGTGGTGCTGGTATTTTTGTGCCTTAAAGAGCTCTTCTGAAAGTCCAGGCACTCAAAAATTACTGCAAGAAGTCATGAAGTCCCATCCTTGTCAGTAATAGGTTGAAATGTCCACTTCCAGAGGGCTTCAAGGAGAAAAGCCAGTTTGCTGAGACACCAGAACAACAGGCTGTTGCTGTCCAATGGAGACAGGAAAGGACAACTACTAGCCAAGGAATCACTGGTACAGTGATAGAGACACAACTGTTCACCTTTTCCCCACCAGCTTTTCCTCCGGGTCTGGGCCATTACCTTTAACAGGCTCTCTAAGTGTATACCATACTGGCAGGCCTTCTGCTCCAGCAGCTTGACTTCATTCACCAGCTCTCTCCAGAATTCCTCTCTCTTTTGTAGGATGGAGGGAGCCACTCTCTTGGAAAACGTTTGCATGAAAGCCATATGGGTCATGAGATTGCGGAAGAAGTCCTGAAAAAAAAAAGTTATAGCTAGCTCTTTAAGAGGGATCACACACTGACAGCGGGAGTATGAAGAGCACAGAGAAGACTCACTGAGAAGAGCAGCCAGTTTCAGGCTCTCTCACAGCTGGAGTCAGGAGCCTTTTATGCAAATTCTGCACCACTCCAAGATGGGCAGTTACCGATCATCTGACAGTTAGTCAAGAACCAGTGATAGAACTGGTTCTTGACTAGAATATTTTCAGCTGGAAGAGACCTACAATGATTATATAAATCCAACTGCTTGACCAAAAGTTCAGGGCTGATCAAAAGTTAAAGCTTGTTACTAAGGACATTGTCCAAATACCCGTTAAACACTGACAGGTTTGGGGCATCGACCACCTCTCTAGGAAGCTGGTTCCAGTGTTTGACCACTCTCCCAGTAAAGAAAGGCTTTCTATTGCATAGTCTAAACCTCCTCTGGCACAGATGGGTTGCATACACCATTTTCATTTATACATTTCCAAAGGAAAAATCTACATTTATACCTTCAGTTCATATGAAATACAAAGATGTTGTAAGAAGATGATGGAAAGAAGAGTTTAACTATAAATAAATCCATAGTTTAGTATGAAGTGGTTATCACCAGTCAGCCCTTATCCACTTTGTTCCACCTAGATGGAAGGTGACTCCAAGCACCATGGGTATTAGTGGTTCCAAGGCCTAGGGAGTGGGTAGGGCACAATAATCCTTTGGGGTAACTGGGTAACAGTTTTATTTAGCTTTGGCTCAGTTGAGCTCTTGGGAAATGTCTGAATCTCAACAGAATACTTTCTCCCATAAAAAAGCTTTGAAGGTTTAGGGTCACGCTCTTCAATCACGATCTTCAATAATAACTAGTACAAGAAATAATAACTCGTACAAGAATTTCACTTAAACACCAAACTCCAGGCACAGGCTGTGTGAGCATCTGGACAGATTTTGCAGTTTTCTTTTGCTTTTGTAGATCTTATGTATGTATTCTTTTGTAGAACTTATGTATATATTCTTTTGTAGAACTTATGTATATTTGGACCACAGATATATTACTTGTTTTCCTTCATAAATAAATTCCTAACATTTTGCTTTGTTAAGGGATATTTGCAAGTGATAAACACAATTCTGACGACTCGGGAGTAGTGGTTTGCAGCGCTTGGCATCCTGAGGCAATTCCTAAGGGAGTTTGAAATATGTGAAGCAGTTAAATCAAGGCGTTGACACAACAGACGTCTTCAAGAGGCTAGCGTTGGCCAGGGCTTCTTGCCAAGTGGCAGGACATAGAGTCACAGTATCATAGAGTCCTCTGGTTGGAAGAGGCCTTTAAGATCATCAAGTCCAACCGGTCACCCTGCACTGCCAGAGTCCCTAAACCATGTCCCTCAGCACCACATCTACACTTCTGTTAAACACTTCCATGGAGGGGGACTCCACCACCTCCCTGGGCACCCTGTTCCAGTGCTTCACAACCCTCTCAGTGAAAAAGTTTTCCTGATACCTAACCTAGATCTCCTCTGGCGCAACTTACGGCCATTTCCTCTTGTCCTGTCACTTGTCACATGGGAAAAGAGACCAACCCCCACTTCACTACAACCTCCTTTCAGGGAGTTGTAGAGAGCAATAAGCTCTCCCCTCAGCCTCCTTTTCTCCAGGCTAAACAACTCCAGTTCCTCCAGCTGCTCCTCATAAGACTTGCTCTCCAGACCCTTCACCAGCTTTGTTGCCCTTCTCTGAACCCACTCCAGCACCTCAATGTCCTTCTTGAAATGAAGGGCCCAAAACTGGACACAGAATTCAAGGTGTGGCCTCACCAGTGCCGAGTACAGGGGGACAATCACGTCCCTGCTCCTGCTGGCCACACTAGTGCTGATATAAACCACTGAGGATGCAGTTGCATTCTCAGCCATCTCCCATCAAACATGTATCAGCTGGGTACAGGGGACATTGGACTGCTGAGGGGAAGATCTAAATTATCCTCTCTTTGGAAGAAGAGTTGTTATGGGTAAGTTTCCTTCATCAGGTCATGATGACACAGAATGCTGAAAGCAAAGGCTCAACTCCCAGTTGCTAGACAGCAACTTCAGGAACCTCACTACTGATTTATTACCTGCTAATGAAGGACATATGTTTTCCTCACATATCAGCAGGTTCTGAGGTAAGCCAAAGTAGTATTAGACTGACAAAGCCGAAATCCTGATCTTAATTTATCACCAAAACTTCAGTTGTAATAGTAACCTTCCTTTCATATTTCAGTGGGTCCCATTCTGGTCTACTGAAAATCTTTGCTTTGTTTTCTGCACATACTCCAGACCCTCCCTTTTGCAATGAGCTAGTTATTCTTTTCCATAACACTGGAGAAAAACTAGTCACAGAAAACAGCGCTCCTCCTGTGCTGATACTAGCAGTGCTGTGATAAGCATCTTATACCTTGTGATTTTCCAGGTGAGACTGTAGAGCTGCTCTGCTTTTCGTTAGCTGCTTTGGATCTTGTGCAACCTTCTCTCGTCCAATAGCTACCACCTCTGCAAATCCATGAAGTAAGACCTCATACTGGCTCTCACTGATGGAAGGAGGGTTCAGTTCCGCATACTTTGCTTTCAGAATCGCCCACATGTCATCCAAAACATCCTACAGTGTAAACACAGTTTAGTGATTTGTGATGGACAGAAATGAATCTTACAAACCTGCACACGCACTCCCAGAATGCAAAATAACCATCAGTCTTTTGATGCCCAAAATACCTTGCTTAGAAGAACCAAACCTTGCTGAGTAAGTGGAAACCATACTGCGCTCTTACCTCTAATTTATAAGCTTCCTGGATTAAGGTGATAGGTAACTGAAATCTTTCCCCATCGCCTCTTAATTTTGCAACTTGGTTTTCAAAGTCTCGCAGCTCCAAAGCACAGGCATCAGTTTTCTGAATTAAGGACCAAATAAGCTATTAGGAAGAGTTCTGTTCCATTAAATTTTCCATTATCACTAGCAGTGCAGCGGATCCAGGGGCTGGATCTCCACTGCGTAGCATTTCATAAATTCACAATGAGACTCCGAGATCCAACGAGCTCATAAGCTAAATAGCCAAGACTGTTCACGACACAGCTTACTGCGTTCACATGGCACAGCCAGGAAGGGAATTCAGGTCTTACGTCTCAGCTCAACATTCAATGTGCAATTCAAGAGCAGCCATTAAAAGAAATCATGGACGCAGAAAACACCATTTTTTCTTATGAGTTAGAGAGACTCAGGCAGGGATGGATTGAGACAGATTCTCTATGAAGGAAAGGAAGTCATGTACTTCTGGCATTCCTTTTCCAAGAGGGGTATTTGACAAAATATGTCAGAGGCAGTAGTCCCTGCTAGGGGATTCGGCAGTTCTTAACTTCACTTCCAGCCTGGCAGAAAGTTATGCCTGTAAACAAGGTTATGAGCCTTATGTATAAGTTCCAGGACACCCTCTTTCCTTCACCAACAACGAGATGGATGGCCGATGACCATTTTGGGGGATATGCAGTCTATTCATTTTTACTTCTCTGCTAATCCCTATGAAGGTCAAACAAAATAGCTTCACTGGTCAAATGCCATACGATAAAGTGCTCATAAATGCTGAATGAGTAGATATAAATACAGGACCTCAATTCCCAGAAAGAAAATCTAGTTTTGCATATAGAAAAGCATAATGTGTGAAGTGCTGTACTTTGTGTAGCTCTTTTTCTTCCCTGACATTATGTGGGGTGTATTTGCTCTGAGAGGTTGTAGAGAGACTGGTTTCTCAACTCCCAACTACTAAAATGACTGGAATTAGGTCTGACTACAGATCAAGGTCTACTGAAAAAAAAAAAAACCAACAGGATGGCAAATACTGAATTCTCTCCTTCCCCCATCCTTAAAACCTAAGGGAAATTCAAACTTTAGAAAATAAGAAACTTAATAGATTGCAGAAAACTAGAAATAATAGCCAATATTGAGAGTTTTCCCTCTCCTTTCCTCCAAATGAAATTACCTGAAGCTGTTCAGAAACATTATGTCCACGTATCGCATTCAAGTATTGTTGCAGAACAGCTTTCTTCTCAGTTAACTGATCATAGAGCAGCCTGATTTTATTCTGCAAACAAACCAAACATCAGAAATATATCACATATTAGGAATATCGTACTGACCAGACAGAATTACACAGCAAACAAAATGAATACCTCTTACAGGAAGAGCACTTTTTTCCTCTTTAAAATACAAAATAAAGCATGTGCATTATGGGCTTGAAGCAATAATTTAGAGAGGGAAATTCTGTAGTCTGTTTAGTGTAAGAAAGCAAATTATTCTGTCACAATGAGCCTGTAAAAATCTGTGAAACTTATATAGAGAAACAAATTCTTCTCTTCTGAAAATGAACCCATTACTGGTGACTGATGAAACTCCACAGATTCTGCAGAAGTAAACATTGCAAGACCTGTCCTGCTGCTGTTTGGAGACAACATCCCAGTGTTCTTCAGAAGAACTGGTTTATTTTTCAGCAGTAAAGAGCTAGACTGACTTGCAGATGATGAGCACACTGGAGTTTTGCTGGACATTGGAAACTGTATTTCAAGGACCAGGTTCTTCTTGCTTTGCTTCATCCTAAATCCCTGATCTGAATATTTTTCAGCAATAGCTCGTAGATATAGCCCGCTGTGATAATCTATAGAAAAGTTTCTCACTATCTGCTTTTCCAAAAAAAGCACAAAAAAAAGCAAATTTGCAAAACTGTGGCTTCTGCTACTGTGGCACAAAATCTAGAGGAACAGTAAATACAAAGGGTCAAAGCACCCTCCAACACATAGCTAAAAGTAGCCCAGTGCCAGACACGGCACTGGAAAGGAAGAAGCTTGCCTGAGTCCCCACAGCAGCAGAAAGAATCTAAGAAACCCTCCTTGGCCTAATCCCCACCCAGAGAGACTTGCTTTACCCCACAGCCCAGTGTGCACGGCATCACAGGTTACTTCCACCCTTTCTGCATTCAAATATTCCACTGTAATCAAGCCTCTAAGGTAGTGTGCCCTGCAAACAGCAAAATTAATTTGCTTCTTGAGAGGCCAAGACAAGTTTGTTTAGTTCCAAAAAACCCAAAAGAAAGCCCATTATATATTGTTCATCTGTAATCCAAATGCATTAACACTGACAAGTCTAACAGATGCTGTGAAACAAGATGTGCATTTGGCAGTGGAGTACCTGATAATTACTATTATGGTCCAGCCCAGCTTTCATTGAGTTGCTCCTTGAAGCAGTGGCAGCTTGAGTTTGTTCCAGCCGTGCCTGCAAGTTGTTAAAGCACTCGCAGAACACATCTGTGCTCCCACCAGCGCAGCTAATAGGCTTTAGAAGATCATCCTTTTTATCACTCAGATCAGCGTGAAGTTTTTGCAGCTCAACAGAAAGAGTCTAAAGGGTTTAAAGAAAGATAACATGAGTGAAAATGGTCTCTGTCCAAGGACTCTTGCCTGTAAAAGGCAGTGGGACTCGAATTGATAATTGTTGTTAAAAGCAATAGGCCCAAATCTGTGCAACACCAAATAGTTTGGTGGTGTTATTCCTGAATAATATCCACAAAACCGAGAGGAAATATCAGACCAAATATACTCAGTTGTAACAGAAATCCACTGGGGTTCCTACTCCCTGGATGTGTATGGACAGTTACCTCATAAAGAGCCTGCTGCACGGCTGCATCTTCGGTGGAGAGGACTGAGGTGTTTAACATCTCCTCCATGTTATTCAAACATCGGCTGATTGCCAGAAGCAGCTCAAACAATTTTCTGTCCAAATTGGAAGAAACTTCCTCTGCCACATTACCCTGGGTACATGCAAATCAGAAGTTTTCAGTACTTTCACCCAAGGCATGGTGCAGAGTTATTCACTCACGTAAGATTCAAGGTTCAATCAGCTAATAACAAAATGGAATTAATGAAATACTGAGAGATGACTTGGATGAGACACTTATATGCATGTAATATTTGGAGCTGACAAGGCCAAAGCTGAGACAATGACCTTTTTTGTACTGGGTGTGACTGGTCTTAGAGGTTTCTAGTCTCAGGAATGGGCAAAACTCAACTTGCCTTGCCAGCTCCGATACCGCAGGTTTACTGAAGTCACGCACAGGCTCTTTGCTTTGTACAGTTTGAGGCGTTTTACCCACATCTTTGCAGTCAGGTTGCAGAAGTATCGTAGCTAGAACTTGAAGTGTTTTCCTCTCAAAATCCTAAGCTGATTTCTACACGACAGTCCATACCTGATGCAGAGCTACGCTACAGTGAACACCATCTGCAGTAATATGATCGTGGGCTGCATCTCTCAGTGCCCAAACAGTGTCCTGTGTCTAGAATCCCCGGTATTATCGCAGTGCTAGGACACACTGTTTTTTACCTGTGCATGCACTACATTTGCTTCTTGGCTTAGGTCTCCCAGCTGGACAGTGTAAGTTTTCAGTTCCTCCACAGTTGGGATTCCTGCACCAGTGAAAGTGCCTCGGGGCAGCATGTTCATCTTTGTTGTAATCTAACATTTGGAAAAAAGAATATTGCAATTAGGTGAGCAGCTCAAACAGGCAACTAGGTAACACTCCTCTCAAAAAGCATTAAAATGGAAGTTTCACTGCATTGATACAAAGCAGCTGGATAGCAGAGATCTCTTTTTACTGGCAAAAATTAGTTGAGTCGGCTGTGCCCTGATGGGAGATTGACTGAGAAAGGAGCCTCTGATTCCCAGCTTTAAGGGCTACCAGTTGTAGTTTGTATCAAGGCAGCCCTGCTGCCCACTGCAGCATAAGTCTTGCCTGAAAGAGAGCCAACATTCATCCTCTTACATGACTGATATTCTTCCATGTAATGCAGTAGTTTCAGAGAACAGGGAGTCTAGTCATTCTAATTGAATGTGAACAAAACTGTTAATAACAGAAATTACAGTTTTATCCAAGCAGTAAAATTCTTCATCTGTTCAGAACAAATACATAGTGTGCTCTTGTTGCAGTCCAGACTCCGCTTTGGATATGTGAGAAAGAGAGAACACAATGGTGAATGGCAGAACAAAATTTAAGCCAGAGATTTCTTTTGACCAAAATGTTCTCACTCACAAGAACTGAGACAGCCCACAGCCACAAAAATCAGCTGGGAGCTTGTTGGCCAACTCTCTGAGTTCTCGTGAAAGAATGAAGCAGATAACATCTGGCCTGAATGTTAATCACAAGCATCCACCTATGGGCTCCCACACTACACTTAGGAGTCACTACTTCAGAGACGTTATTTCCCTCAAAGTAAAATTAAAAGACAATCGCAGAAACAGTGTGCAGTAACATCTTCCTCTGCAGAGTGCTTGCACAGATTTCAGTTATCTCATGAAGAGACAGGATATGATGATGCGGGAAGATACACTAATTGCTCTCTTTACCACAACCAATTGCCTGCAGAAAGAGAGTTTTACTGAACTTAAACGGACCTGAGGTTCCACAAGCTGGCAGAGGGGAGACTTCATCTTTGATGACAGCTCCTGTTGTAAATATTGCCATTTATTACTAGTTTGATCCTTTGGAGCTAAGGTGGGATCAGCCTGCTTGCTCTTTGGATCAGGTTCTCCATTGCTGTATTGAGAAAACATCATTAGAAATGGCAAATACTGAAGTAGGATAAGCAAAATTAGATTTGTAAGAGTACTAGTATAAGATTGGTTTCTATTGCTCCTGCCCCAAAACCAGAGTGAAACCAAGTGCATCTTTAATCCAAGCTTTGATACATTCCTTTGGTCTTTTCCCTTCCCGTGAAACACTCCAGGGGCCTGCTGGCAGCCGCCCTGAAATGACAATATGGGGAGTGCAATCATGCAGCATGTCGTGGTTCCCTGCTGGAAGGTGCACGGTCCCAATGCCCCCTTTTCAAAGATGCTGACATCAAACCTGTCTGGGGACCTCCGTGCATTTGTACAGCAAAGGCTGTGAACAGGGACACCCAGCTTGGCTCTGGATGCCCCTGCTTTTGTTTATGCTAGGTGCCAACTCTGCCTTGATAGCAACACTGACTCTAAACACTAGAGTCAGCCCAGTATCAAAGAGGCTGTCACATAAATGATACTCCATCTCTCTAGACTGTGGATGGCAGAAATCTCCCAGCTTCTGCAATTTTTCTTCCACGTTCCTGCACAGAACCAATGGTGCCACTGCAGAGGGTCAACAGGGTTAGGCGGTGT
>NW_010423712.1:18211-25268 GCF_000710305.1 Buceros rhinoceros silvestris
TTCAGCAGGTTTAGGCGGTTTTACATCACTAAATCTGGTAACTAAACTTTGTTACTTTGTACCTTGATTCTAATTTCTGAGTCATGCTGTCCTCAAACTGTCGCTGCATTTTTTCCACGCACGATTCAATGAAGTCAATGAGGCTTTTCTGCTCAGCTGCTTTTACTTTCAGATCCTGTGCGCAGGGAAGAGCATGAACAGTAAAATCAGTTGTGTGCACTGTATTAATCTGAAATTATGATTGTGCATTTCTAATCACATTCTACATTAATTCATTTAGCCAAGAAATTAAGAATGCTTCTATCAGAAGGAGTTTACCAAACAAATTGGTTTCTGAAAATGTTTATTTTTATGGAATACATTTCTGCCTGAGCTAAAGTTTTAAAAAAAAACCCCATCAGTCAGGAACAAATCATGCACTTATGGAAATTTAAAGGCCATTGACTGCCATTCTTGTACAGAGAAGGCAGCAAAGCAAAATGGGGATTTGCTCAAATATGAGGTTGAGTTCCATTAGTTAAAAAGAGAGTGCTGAGTGAAAGGTGAGTAATTTTAGCAGCTCGGGCTGGATAATCTTCCCCAACTCTTTTCTAATAGCATGAAAAGGGCAGAAGGTAATTTTCAGTTAACAAAACAGGAGTAGTCTACAGAGCACAAAACATCACAGGGTTTTTTCATGATGTTAACAATAAAAAGTCATTGCAAGTTAGCCCATGGGAAAACGTTCACAAAGCTCCAGCTTCAAATTAACTTTCAAAAGCAACGTCGATACATAGATTCAGATTTCATAGTACATCAATACTTCAAAGACTGGAGATTGGAGGGATGGGCAATGCCATATTAATCATTATGATACGAGGCGCGTGTCAGTACCATGCAGCTTCGTAGTATTACTAAACCTTTTGGACATGAGATTTAAGGGGTGAGGCCTTTCTCCATCCTGACCAACTCCCCTAATCCTGGAGGAGAGGGGAAACCTGAAACCTACCCTTGACAGATTTGGTCCCCCAGTGAAAGCTGCAGCAGGTAATAAATGCAGCTGACCCCACGCCCACAGGGGATGTGGAGCAGCCTAGCTTCTGGGTGGTGGAGAATTACCTGTGGGCGCTGGAAACCGTTGTGCCAAATGAGGGGCTGTTCAGCAAGGGCAAGTGGGGGTGTGCTGGAGCCATTTGAGTGTAGGATCTCAAGGGGCTCTGGGTCGATCTTCTCCCTGTCTTGAATCTATGAAGAGAGATCCATTGTGGGAAAGCTTCCAGACTTGACAGGAGGGCAGACCTGCTGCTAAGGTCCCCACATTTCTCTCCCTAACAGTTAGAAGGATTGTTTTGCTTTTCCTGTTAGCAGATTAACAGATACTAACCCTTCATGCTTACTGTTTGACCAAATTATAGGGATGTGAAATTTATGCTTATAAATTTGCTCATGCACCTGCATTTTCCATCTCGCTGTGCTCACAGAGGTATTTCATTTTAGCAATGCTAATTCTGTCCTGGGCCATGCAAGCATCTTTTTAGACTGTGTCCTCTGGCATCAGAGAGTCTCTGTCTGCTCCAACACCAACACACGAGGTGGGCTTCTTTAGCCCCTTGCACAACAGAATGAGAATAGCTCAAGGTGGGAGTTACTGTCTCACCCATTGGGAGACTTGGCAGAAGTGTACAGCTGTGGCGCAGCAGAGCTGACAGAGTCCCTGCCCTTGCCATTTATGCATTCTTCAAAGAGGAAGTTACTGCTGAAAGACCTCTTTGCTGTGATACTGTCACAAACATCATGGCATTTTTAAAGGCATTTAAAAAACCAAACAAACCAAAAAAAACCCCCCTTTGTATCCTTTTTCTGTACTCCTCAAAAAATCTTGACCTCTGTCACGGAGCTCTTAAAGCAGAAAAGATGTTGTTCAGACTCATTAAATACCCACTACTTGCTGCAAACTACAAATAATTATATAGCACCGTAATGTAGAATAATAGCAAGTCTGACATTTCGGACTGACTTTTCTCCCGCCCTTGCTTCACATGGTGAGCTCTAACTGCTCTGCAACTACAGCACACTACAGAACCAGGACTCTCTCACTCTTGCTCTGCATAGCATCCATATGCTTTACCTGCTCTTCATTGCATTTGCCCTGAAGCATCATCTGGACTTTTTCCAAATTGCACTTCACTTCCTTCAGCTTCATGGAAAGAGCCTCTGTCTCTTGGTGGTGGTCTACGGTATCTCCACAATCTTCCAGTAAAGAAAGTACCTTTTGTTCAATCTCTGATAACCTCACCTACAGGGAACAGCAGACAATTACTCATTCTTAGAAGTACAACACTCCTTTCCTGATAACATTCTGAAGTCAATGCTCTCAATTCCCATGCCTGAAAAGAAACGTACAGGCAAAAGGAGAAATAGCTGCAAACCCCCTAGATTTTCTCCAGTATAGCCTCTTTTTATTCTGAACAATTAAATAAAGTTTATACAGAGTTGGTCTTAAAACTGTTTCAAGCAATGACCTCTGAAGGAAGTTGTATTAACTCAGAAACGGAGTGATAAAAGAGGAGAGCAGAAGTGGCATTTGGACATAACCAAGCACACAGCACACACCAACGAGGGAGGAGGCGGCAGCTCACAGACTGATCCATCACCCTTTGGGAGGAATGACACTGAACTGCCAAAACACAGTAACGTTACCCTGTGTCAGCCAGGCCATTGTCAACTGTTGGGATCTGGTTTTTGATTCAAGCTGCTGTGAATCAAAGCGTGAGTCTCTGCATTACTTTAAACTCACATTTTCAAGGTGAGCATGGAGGCAGGTACCGTGGCTCAGCCATGAAATAATCAGCTGCAATAAATTAACTGCTTTACGTCACGTTTGCATGTACACACTGCTGCTGCTTCATGCTATTGTATTTTTCTGTGCAGATCTTAACTAGGTTAGAAAAACCTCCCCCCGCTCCAATTCACCTCTTAACATTGCGCCAAACTGCTAAAAGCCGACAGGAATTCAGCAGTGCTTACAGCTGCCCGAAGTCTGCGTGTTTTTGCCAGTCAGAACTGCCCTGTTAAGCTTATGCTGACCCAAACCCTGAAAGGACCCAGATGCAGCCAGCTGCTTAGGTGCATCGAGGATCCTGATTCCCACAGAGTTCAGCACCCGAGGTGAATCACAGCCTAAACCCAGAGGCACTTCTTGGCATGGACTCAAGTTGCTACTGCAAAAACTCCACCCACGACCACAACAGCTGGAAACGTCTCCTAGTAATTTAAAAGGGGACATTTTGGGATTGGCTCCTTCATGGTGAGTGAAGTTTGTTACTTTAGTGCTTGAAGCAAACTGGGACACAAGACTGGGCACCACAGGGAACTTCAGAACGGTGTTCCTGCATGTTTTCTTTTAATGCCAGGACTCCCAACCACCCCAACCCCTCATGCCAGTCCTGCTCCCTTCCACCAGTTTGCACCCGCGGGTACCACCCACTCCTTTCCTCCACTGCCATCTGGGGCAAGCGGCTGCCCTAGCAGTCTGGCAGTAAGTCGAATATTGCCACTGCTCACAGAGGGCAGAGGAAAAGTCTCTGTCTTTCTACCTGTGCTGGTGGTTTTTCGCAAAAAGTGCCAAAGAAGAATTTACCACCTTGAAAGATATGTTACACCAGTCTTCTAAATCGCTCTGACAAAAACAGAAAGTGAAAACATCAAAAGAAAAATAATATTCTTTTCATTGCTCTCAATTATAATAAATCAGCTAGACAAAAAAAAAATTGCCTTTTAATAGAGGATTCAAACTATACTGAGCCATGTTTCTGTAAATAATCCAAAGAAAACCAAAGCTTTAAAAATATTCAAGAATTCTACCTAATTCTGCCTAATTCTACCTAAATTCCTGGATGCATGAAGATCCCAACTCTGAAAATAGGTATTTTAAGCAAGCCCTTGGAAAGCTGCACCTGAGACTGAAGCCAGGCGGTTACCTGTTTTCTGGACAGTGTCACAAAGCCAGTGAAGCGGGGAGGGCAGGAGCAGTAAGCACGGCGTTTCTGTAGACACACACCCCAGGGAAGGGCACCTTGCCTGCGTGGCAGCAGCGAACTGACTGCTCCGTCTTACCTGGCAATCAGCAAGCTCCAGTTCCACCATCTGCTGCATTTTGGGGGTCTGGGGGTCTGACCTCAGGGACACTTTAGTTTTGTCTAGCCATTGTTCCAGCTCGGCAACCTGGGCCTGGCACACCTGGAGGAGCGTTTCTGGCTCAGGCCTGCCGCCATCCACCACCTCCTCCGAATCTCCCGCTTTCTCTCCAGAGCCCTGGGTGGTGCCGGGGACAGAAGACGGCGTGTTGCTCTGAAGCAAAGCACAAGAAAGAAACGTGGTTATCTGTCTGGTTTCTGTCTGTCTTTCCCCTCCCCTTACCAGTGGGAAATGTTTAACTTTCACACCCGCAGAGCTCCAAAACCACTCTGCTGCTGTGCTCCGAGATTAAAAAATAAAAGAAGGAAAAAAGAAAAAAAAAAAAAAAGGGAAACTCAGCAGCCAGGCGACCCGTGATCTGGTGTAACAGGTTTCCAGGCAGCGATTTGCATTAGCGCTGGTGTACCTGAGCGCCCAGGAAGTGGGAGGACTCCCCATTAACCAGTTCTCCCCTGAGGAAAGATGTTTTTCTGTGGGAGTTAGACGGAAAAGTGATGCAGTCTAAAGCCACAGTTTAACGTTGGGCAACGCTTACAAGCTACTTCCATGTGCTCGGTTCCAACAGTCAAATACGCTTCGTTCAGGCTCGAGGTCACACAGGCAAAAAGGGTGCATTTTTACATATGCTTGTGTAATTCTTTCTTCTTATTTGCCCTCCTTTAAGAAGCAATACTGCACAGTGTCATAACAAGGAGATGTCTAAAGGGCGTGGAGATAGCAGCAGTTTCTTGGAAGGCTCTGCAGGGCTGTATGTACCTCCACACACGCAAATACCGGTACTTGGTAAGGGTATCAGGCACACCACCACGAGAACAAAACTACCCGTGTGCTCCTGCAGCTCTGGAGCATGTACATTCAGGCAACTGAGATGGTCAGTGGCCGTGCACAAGCTCCGTGTTACAATGAGATCTGGCAGAAAATCAGAGCAAAACCAGGTCGTTTCAGCTATCAATATCTTACTTTAATCACTACTGTTCTCGTTTGCCTGTGAGATAGTATGGCACAGCACCACTAAAAATAGAAAGTAAATCCAAGCATACAGATCCCAGAGCAGTCTAAACGTGCCTGTTGAGGTACGTGCGACTGAAGCAATCGAAAAGTACCGGTTCACTTCAGCCTCACCTGAAGTTTCTAGCTCTAGTTCCAAGCCTGTTTGTTTTAGTCCATTAAGTTACAAAACACTCTACATGTGTAACGCTGTGCAGGTCACCCTTGCTCTGCCCCTCCCCAGCTAGACGTCATTACTGCAGTAATCTTTGTCCTCTTCCTTCACGGCAATAAACACAGAAATAGAGTCCAACTAGCTGGATAAAATAAGCTGGTGTCATTTGCACAGGTGTTCTTGCACACATCGTGCGTTCATGTGTCAAGACCAAGACCAGGGAGGCACCGCGGAGCAGACAGTCAATTCACAAACAGAAGAATCATAAAATGCTTTGGGTTGGAAGGGACCTTTAAAAGCCATCCAAGTCCAACCCCCTTGCGGTAAGCAGGGACATCTTCAACTAGAGCAGGTTGCTCAGAGCCCCAAGGTCCAACCTGACCTGGAATGGTGCCACGGATAGGGCTTCCACAACCTTTCTTGGCAACCACCCTCAGCATAAAAAATTTCTTCCTTATATCTAGTCTGGATCTCCCTTATTTTAGTTTAAAAACATCACACCTTGTCTTATCACAACAGGCCCTGGTAAAAAGATTGTCCCCATCTTTCTTATGAGTCCCCTGGAGGTACTGGAACCACAATAAGGTCTCCCCGAAGCCTTTTCTTCTCCAGGCTGAACAACCCCAACTCTCTCAGTCTGTCCTCACAGCAGAGGGATTTCCAAGCCCTCTGATAATTTTTGTGGTCTCCTCTGGACTCGCTCCAACAGGTCCATGTCTCTGCTGTGCTGAGGACTCCAGAGCTGGATCCTGCGCTGCAGGGGCATCTCCCCAGAGTGGAGCAGAGGGGCAGAATCCCCTCCCTTGACCTGCTGGCCACGCTGCTTTTGATGCAGCCGAGGACAGGGTTGGCCTTCTGGGCTGCAAGCGCACATTGTCAGCTCATGTCCATCTTTTCATTCACCAGTACCCCCACAAGTCCTTCTCCACAGGGTTCTTCTCAAACCCTTCATCCCCCAGCCTGTGCTGATAACAGGTAGTGCCCCGATCCAGATGCAGGATCTTGCACTTGGCCTTATTGAACCTCATGAGGTTCACACGGTCCCACTTCTCCAGCTTGTCCAGGTCCCTCTGGGTGGCATCCTGTCCCTCAGGCACATCAACTGCACCACTCAGCTTGGTGTCATCTGCGAACTTACTTAGGGTGCACTCGATTCTCTGTTTATGGCATTGATGAAGATACTGAACAGCACAGGTTGCAGTACCTGAGGGACACCACTTGTCACGGATCCCCAAGTATACATTGAGCCATTGACCACTCCCCTCTGGTTGCAACCATCCAACCAATTCCTCATCCTCCAAACTGTCCACCCATCAAAGCCATATCTCTCCAATTCAGACAGAAGGATATCGTGAGGCACCACGTCAAAGGCCTTTCAGAAGTCCAGAGAGACAACATCCATAGCTCTTCCCTTGTCCTCTGATGAGTCACTCCATCACAGAAGGCCACTAGGTTGGTCAGGCAGGACTTCCCCTTGGTGAAGCCACACTGGCTGTCTCGAATCACCTCCCTGTCTAAGACCATCTGATCCACGATCTTCCCAGGCACAGAGGTGAGGCTGACAGATCAGTAGTTCCCAGGGTCCTCCTTTCTACCCTTTTTGAAGATGGGTGCAATGTTTCCCCATTTTCAGTCACAAGGGGCTTCACCTCACTGCCAGGACTTTTCAAGTTATCATGGAGAGTAGTTTGGCAGCTACATCAGCCAATTCCCTCCGGA
>NW_010423712.1:25396-49505 GCF_000710305.1 Buceros rhinoceros silvestris
CAGCTACATCAGCCAATTCCCTCAGGACTCTGGGATGCATCTCATCAGGTCCCATAGACTTACATATGTTGAGGTTCCTCAGGTGGTCATGAAGCTGATCTTCTTTTACAGTGGGAGGGATTTTGCTGCCCTAGTCCTTGTCTTGCAGTCCGACAACTCAGACGTGTGGGAAGAGAGGCTCCCAGTGAAGACTTGGGGCAGAATAGTTGTTGAGGGAGTACCTCAGCCTTCTTCTCATCTGTCGTTACCAGCTTGCCCGTCTTGCTCATCAGGGTGGTTACGTTTGCTTTGACCTTTCTTTTCTGGCTGACATACCTGTAGAAGCTCTTATTATTCTTTGCATCCCTTGCCAAATTCAGCTGCAGCTGTGCCTTGACATTCCTGACCTCATCCCTACACAACCAGGCAGTGTCTCTAGACTCCTCCCCGGATATCTGCCTCTGCTTCCACAGCCTGTGCAGTTCCTTCTTGCCCTTTAGTTTGACCAGCAGCTCTTGACTCAGCCATGCTAGTCTCTTCCCCCTGTCTGATTTCTTATTCCTGAGAAACGACAGCTCTTGTGCTCTACGGAAAGAGTCCTTGAAGATCTGCCAGCTCTGTTCTGCTCCCTTGTCCCTGAGGACTGTTCCCAAGGGTTCCTACTGACTAACTCCTTGAAGAGCTGGAATTTGCTTTCTTAAAACTCAGTATCCTGACTTCACTCTTTGCCTGACCCATAGCCCTCAGGACTGTGAGCTTCACCAGTGGATGATCACTGCAGCCCACTCTGCCATCACTCTTGCTGTCATCAATCAGCTCACTTGCTTTGGTGACCATCGGGTCCAGTATCCTCTAGTAAGGCTGTCTAGGTGTTGAATTCCCCTGGTAGGATGAGAGCCTGCAAGTGTGAAGCCTCTTGTAGCTTGAGTGAGAAGGCTTCGTGAATAGGCTCCCCTTAACTGGGAGGCCTGTAGAAAACACCATCCACAGGTTCCCTTTGTTGCATCAATCTCCAATTCTTACCCACAAGCTTTCAACTTGCTTGTGGCTATTCTTCGGGGACAGCTCTTCACATTCTATCTATTTCTTGATGTAGAGGGCCACACCTCCACCCCTCCCTCCTTGCCTGTCCCTTCTGAACAGCCTGTAGCCATTGATAGCCACACCCCAGTCATGGGATTTGTCCCATCAAGTTTCAGGAATGGCAACGAGGTTGTAGCTTTCTAGCAGCACAGTAGCTTCCAGTTCTTGCTGTTGCCCATGGTGCGTGCATTGGTGTAGAGGTACTTCAGCCGGGCTGTCGCCACATCACCTTCTCAGAGGAACAACCCTTCATTATTATAAGGTATTTCCCTGGTGTTTCCCTGTTGGCTTCTCCAACTTCAGGAGCCACTGGCTCATCTCTATAAGACTGAAGTGTGCTGTAGGGTCCCCCAGCATGCCTCAGAGCAACAGGATGAGGGTCCTCGCTAGCACTCCGGCTCTCTAACCACGGTGTGCCATGCCACAGCTTGTCACTGGCAAGCCTGTTATTATCCCTCTCTCCCTTCAAGTCTAGTTTAAAACTCTGACAATGTATCTTGCAAGTTCCTGAGCAAAGACTCTCTTTTACCCTTGAGGAAGGTGAATCCCATCTGACTCCAGCAGGCCTGGTGCCATCCCATTATTAAAAAAAAGAGAAAAAAAAAATTGTGGTGGTGACACCAGCTATGCAACCATGTATTAATTGACTGGGTCCATTTATTTTTTCCAATGTCATCCCCGCCTGCAGCGGGGAAGAGAGAAGAAAAAGTAACCTGTGCCCCAGATTCCACCACCAGCCGTCCCAAGGCCCTGAAATTTCTTTTGATCACTCTTGGACTACGAGTTGCTGCTTTGTTGCCACCCACACGGAAGAACAGTAATGGGTTATAGTCTTTTCTTCCTTGTGCAGTAGTTTAAATGTTTTTCTGAATCCTAGATTGTGTTTCAGGCTGCTATGACTGAATTTGGGAGCAGGTGTGTCTGCATGGGAGGGACAACGTGCCAGAGAGGGGAAACGGTATCCTTCAGCTATCACTGAGATAGTAGGAGTTATTTGATTTTAGCATACAGTTAAGCTCTAAATGGAGAACACAAACAATAATCGACTTCATAAATTTCCACACATACACATATCTCTAGGGAAACAAACAGATTTACCATTTATAAAAATAAATGTCTTCCTGAGTCCAAATAGTAATTGATCTTGTAAATAGAATCTCTAAGAATCCCGACTGCTAGAGCAGAGAAGGACCCTGGCTCACAGCCTGGCAGCACACTCGCCACAGACCGCAAAGCCGCCGTGTCTGGCTTGAGAAACCTCTCCACTGAACTTCTGTATGGCTGAGGCTGAGGGCAGCCCTGAAGACAAGACACTGTGGTGGTACACAGAGGTGCCAGGAGGGCATGTGTTGTCTTGTAAGGCTTCTGGAAACCCAGAATGTTCAGCTGGAAGTTATGTCCCTTGCTGTGCTTGGGTACTGCAGTGACTGCCAAGAGAGCTTAGACACGTCCTGCATACACAGAGACCGGCAGCATCACAGCGCAGCAGAGAGAAAAAACCACAGCGAAAAACCTCCGACAATCACATCATATGTAATACCCACACGTGAGGCTAGTTCTTACACCACCAGTACAGCCTCTGCTGTGCTGCTGGCTGGCGTTCAATAGCTTGCTATGGTTTTTTAATGATAAATTAAAGGTTAAGCACAATGGAAGAAGCTGGGGGGAAAGGGAGACAAAGTGGCCTGGGGGCCTGCTCCTGCCCCTGGCAGTGATGGATTCTGTCTTCTTCCGCACCCTAAACCCAGGAAGAGTTGAGGCTGCTCTGCTACCAGTCTGCTGATTTTGGCCTTCCTGGAGCGTTCATGTCTGTCTCCGTATGTTCTTTTGCGTATAACCTGTAGGCTGTGGCCCACCCCTCACTTAGCCCGTGCGTGCCTTCCACAAAGCAACATGCAGGAGTGTCAATCTCCTTATTTTCTCCTTCACTGCCACTTAGAAGTCCCATAGCTCATGTATGTTTCCATCTCTTGAACCCCTCCATTCATGCCTGTATGAACACCAGCATCTCACTTCCTAAAATATTCCATTTTGTTCCCCTGCAAACTGCATTTTCAAGGAGCAAATCAAAATGTATTTATTATCACCCAAAGGAGCAATATGAAGAACCCCACGTTGTAGGTATCCTACCATATCCTAGATAGAGCAACAAACTGCACTAGCACAACCATGACAAACCAGGGCCTCTGCCCATTAGGTAGGTTATACACCGAGCTCAGAAGGTCACCTTGTTCAGCCCTCTTCAGGCCTGGAAACTCACCATAGCCTGACTGCCATCACCTCTGCCAGGCCCTCCAGTGGTCTGCAAAGTTTGCACAGAGGTTCCCTCACCATGGTTATCAGGTGATTCCGTTATCTCATCAGCATCCTGTACAGAGAGAGGCATCAGTGGAAGTACTTGTATCATTAGTAGTGGGGACGCGTCGCAGTGGGGACGCGTCGCAGTGGGGACGCATCAGCATTTGGTTTATGGTTGGACTCGATCTTAAAGTTCTTCTCCAACCTAAATAATTCTATGAACATTGTTTTGATGTGCTAGAGAAGCTTTAAAGGACAGCAGCCTATAGTGGTCCTGGCCCAAAAGTATTCACAGGGAAAAGTGCTCTTATGCCTGTAGCATCAATTCACACAAACAAACAATTACAGCTATCAAAACGTTATCGAGACACCGTGAAGAACAGAGCGGAATGCCACCAAAATTGTAGCCAACTGGATGTCCGAAATGTTGACCTTCTCATGTACAAAGAGAACCTCTTCCACAAATCATCCCCCAACAAAGTGCACATTTTACAGCCTTTCCAGGATTTATTGAAACAAATTGCTGCTACTAAATATGCATTTCTATCTCTGGGCTTTTGTCAGGCCAGAAGAAATTAATATAGAATCACAGAATCATTTAGGATGAAAAAGATCCTTAAGGTCATTGAGTCCAACCAATATGTACAACAGGAAGGGAGATTTTAAATAGCAAGATTTAGAGTGATATGGAAGATGAAGGATCTGAACAAGGCCATCATGTCCTGCATTTCTAGAGTCCTCTGGCTTTGCAGACTTCAGCGATACCCAGGACTTGTGCAGAAAGAGGAGTTCCCATCCCTGTGCAGATAAACCTGAAGTGCATTACCTGAACGACGCCATCTGACAAAGTACCAGAAGACCAGGAGGTTGTACTGTCCTCCTTGTGCCTTTCATCACCTCTTTCTGAAGGCCAAAAGATTCCATCATTCTCTGTGGTTGTACTTCCCTTTGAAAGCAGTAACAGCTCAGCATTAGCCTGTGAACAGGAAGCTCAGGTATCCCTCAGGCAATGTAAATTACTGCAAATCTTTAGGAACACTTTGCTCAAACATAAAAAACATTTTGCTTGTTTCATTTCAGTATTCGCATTTCAGGGGATGTCTAATTCTGTCTGAACTCCACTCACATATTTAAACACATTGATATTTAGACTCAAGTTTTGCCACTATCACTTCCACAAAGGGTGTATTACTGCACAAGCAATCCCAGAATGAGGTGCTGTGTAATATCGGTATTGTAATACTGGTAAGATGGCTTGAGTGCAATTTTTTAGTATCCAGGAGAGATAACAGATATTTCAACTTGGTCTAAAGTATTTCAGATTTAGACATTTTCCATTTGTCCTGTACCAAAATCTTGTATTCATATACAGCTGTATATATATAAAATATATACTGAACTCACCTTGCTGTGGAGAGAACAGTCTTCTAATTCTTCATCTAAGGAAGGTAGAAGAGAGACCATTCCTCTTTTTTTGAACTACAAAAATACACACAAAGAGACAGCCCAATTATTCATGACAAGAACAGCGAAAGGCTCTTCTGCCTGTAAACCAAAATAATGTTACCACCAGAATGTCTCCACTTTTGGAGAAGTACTGAACATCTGCCACCCTACATAAAAGTACCCAAAAGCTGTAGGTACTAAGCACCTCTGGGAATTGGAACTTTTCTCCATGCTGTAATGTTTCAACGTCACAGCTATAATTGGAACAAATTTCATTTTGCTCCCTGAAAAGAATGCACCAAAAATCCCAGAACAACTGATCAATCAACAAATCTACACATTGGGCATTTTGCTGCTGATTGCCTGATGCAAACTTCATGCTGGATCTGCTCATGCTAAAAGATATCTAGAGGCACACCTCTCCCCCATCTTCTCCTAGACAGGCACTCTACTCAGTCCTTCCGGAACCATTCAGAAGCACAAAGGGGAGGAGAAGTAGTATTGATTCACAGCTGCTGGGGTGCTCCTCTCTCACATGCCCCTCCTCCTGGAGGAAGAAGGGTTATTTACCTTTCTGCTTTGTGATCACAGGCAAGTGATCACAACGTGGTGCTCCACGTACCTGCTGACCTGAAACATGGGTCTCAATCAAGTCACTTGGTGCTAATTCAGAGGCTGAAGGTTCATCTCCTGGTTCAGGCACTTCTTGCTGTAAGCGCTGGTGAAGCTCAGACATTGAATTCTTCATCCCAGTAAGGATATCTTCCTTTCTTTGGTACAGCTTTATGATTTCTTCTTTTAGAGCTTCCATTTCACCCTAAGGAGCAACAACATCTGTAAGCATCCATTTTTCTTACTTAACCAAACAGTAATGTAACAGATGAGACAACATAAAGCATCTTACTGGGGCTGGGGCTATTTCCCCTTTCCCCTTTTTCCGGGCACTGGGACAGTTCCCCATTGTCACTGCAGGAGATGCCCAGATACATTTGAGACAGCAGCAACAGATTCAGCTCAGGACAGCTCTTGCCGCCTGTAACACACAAGTCGGTATTCTGGAAGGAAACGTGAAAGGCTGGATAATTAATTCTAACGAGGCCCTGCATAGTCATGGGAACACATGTTTCCTTCAGGACAGAGGGAATGCAGCTGGGCTACATTACTCCGTGTGTCAGAGCAGGTGACATTTCTTTAAACCACCCTCTCTGGAAACCTGACACAAAACACTCGGGATAGCCTTGATGAGGGCAAAGGCTGTCCTACAATATTCCTACAATAAGGGAAACTCAGGGCTGAACCTTCTTTGCTGAACCTGGCCTAAAAGAAGGAAGCACAAACCATTCAATAGGTTTTAGTGACAAAACTAGCCCATGACTTTGAGTGTGATATTGGGAGCAATGGGCCCCAACAAAGTACGAAGAAAATATTTAACGTTCTGCAGGGATAAACAATGACCCAAGTAACTCTGCACTAACATAGGGGAAAATAAATCTGTCTTGGTCTCCTCCCTGGCAATGACTATTGCTCTAGCCAGTGTTCTGCCCTTAGAGGTTTCTGCTAGGGCTTTTCCATACCACGCAGTCTCCAGGTGAGCAAAGAAAGCACAACAAATAACAGAGTAAGACGGTGAGGAATAAAAGGCCCCACTCCCTTCATTACTGAAGGTGCTAAAGCTCTCTGAAGCATTGTTGCTTGCTCAGAAAACTGAAATGTGGCTAAATATCCCGTTGCACATTGGGCTCAGTCTATCAGAGCAAGCTTTGATGCTAGGCTCGAAATCATTTCACACCATGCTCTATCATTACTATGCAAGTAATCTGTGACAGATGAAAGCAGTAAGACTGCTGGTTCTGTCTCCACTACGGCTTCTTCTGTTAATAACGCTAGTGTGGCTGCATGATGGGGAAGGTGGAGGTAGAAACCCCAGCAAATTTTCAAAGGACGTGGGAACTCCGCTCAGACAAGGATGTTTTTTCCTTTTATACACTAAAAAACACAAGGTAAAATCTTGCAAAAGGTAGAGGAAACAAAAAACCATTGGAATGAAGAAACAGCCATTCATGATAATTTAACATATTTTTATAAATGACCACTAAACCCAGTATTTCTATTTGTTTCATTGCAGGAGGAGACTTCACAGCATACATTTACCAGTTACTGCTTTGCAAACTTTAGTCAAGAACCTCCTTAAACCCAAGTCTTTATTAAGGTCACTGCTTCATTTGAAGCCACTCAATAAGATGGGCAATTCCATTGCCCACTTCTGCTCATTAAATGTTACAATCATGAACCGGATTTTCTTCTAAAATAAGACCTATTAAACAAAGTCCTACACTGAAAGACAAAAATAAGAATCAGGAAATGAGTCATGCTTAGTACTAGCATCAACCACCTGAAAGCAGAGCAGCTATGTACTCGGGAGCCTACTGAGTGATTATAGTTATTAGGCAAGTACAGTGTATGTGTATTTATTGTGACTGACTGCAAAAAGCTGAAGCACTTTAGAAATAGTTATTACTCTTAATTAGTCATTTCCTGACTTCTGCAGTGTTGTCCTTAAAACACATCTTATTTTGGCATTAAATAATCAATTCATCCATTACAGAAAGCAGCTGACTGCAGGGAGAAAAGCAACACATGTTAATCAGTTGATGAAAACACAGCGTGGCTGTGAGGAAGAGGAAAGGAATCTAAAGAAACTAACCGTAACCAGAATCACCACAAGTACCATTGCACAGTCAGTAATCAGAAATGCACTCGGTTTTCTCGTTATGCGCTATCCCAAGCTGCTACCTCAGCAACATTACCAGGGTGTGAAGACAGGCAAGCTGTCAGGGCTGCATATTGTTCCACCAAAACAGCGGTCATGAAAGCATACTCTAAATTTTCCGTAGAATTTGATACGGGTACAAATGACACTTCACAATCAATACGGACTATCTTATGAAAGATATACCCAACTTGCAACCCAATATTAGTTGTAGTATCTCCCGGTATATATCAACTGACATACGCATAGTCACACCATGGCATTCAATTGCCTGCTTGACTGTGGCAGGAAGGGGAGGCACAGTGCTGTTTCTCAGTGCTCTGCATCGTCATGGTTAGTGTCAGCTGGGACAAGTAACAGACATGAGAGAAAAACAATGGAACCCACTTCTGGACAATGAGTCTTCTGAGCCAGTGGTTGATCCTCATGTGATATTTCAACCAAGCGGTTCTTTAAGAATTGTTCTAACTTCTCAATCTCTTGCTCACATTCTTCTGTTTTCTTCACAGCTTCCTGTGAAATGGTAATCCTCATCAATCTCTTGGAATTCGTTAGGTAGTACAGAAACAAAGCTAGTCAGTAATGCAACAATCTTGTACTGAAGAGTACTGAAGTGTCCTTTGCATCTGTAGTTACACGTAAAAGAAACTCTGTGTGTTCTGCTAACTTGGCACAACCTTATCCTCGCTAAGTTTATTATTTACTTGCTAAAGAGAAACAAACTGGTCTGTCCGTAAGTGGAAGCATGGTGGGGTATTCTGACTCAGAGCACATCTTTGCTTGCTCCAGAGTACAGCTACAAATTTGGCTATAAAATGTAAATGGAACATATTTAAATCACATTCACTACAATTTAAAACAGGTTGGGAAAAAAAAATAATTATGGGGGTTTATATCAAGTTAGAAAGCCTACCTGGTTTTTATCGGTGCTCGAGTCTTTACTGCCAGCTAGTTCTGCAGATACTGCAGCTCAGAGGATAAGCCAGCCGCAGTTATCTGACAACTTGAATATTTCCCATTAAAACGATAAGTATTTCCACTTTGAGCTTCCTCTTCTTACATGTCTTATAGGAAAACATATTGTATCTTTCAAACAGCAAAAGAGGGCTTTACTCATTTGACAGTGACAGCAAAATCTCATCCACGCCCGTGCTTTACTCTTTGTGCAGAAATCGGCAATCTCCCCACACACACTGTTCGTGCTGGTCAGTCACAGCCGGTCACCACGTCTCAGATAGTTAAAAAATTGTTACATCTACAAACCAGAGTATTTTGTGAAAACATTTGATTTGCAGAACATTTGGTAGCTTTATGTTTTCCGACCCGTGGGAAGACCAAGGAATATCTTGGGTGTCTGCAAAAGGTAATGAAGAAAGTGCAGCCTATTGTCAACAGGCTGGAACTGACTCTGTGACAGCAGCACCAGAACAGCCTGACAGCTTGGAAAAATCTCTCTGCAAAGCGTGTACAGACTCTGCCTTTCAGAGAAAAGAGTCTCTCCCGCTATCAACAGTAACAGTGCCATGTCTTCAGTCACTTCTTTGCAGTAGCAGTCCCTCTCAATAAAAGCACTACCTCTCAATAAAACACAAACTAATCAGGTTCTACATGATTTTCTTTTTAAAAGGAAGGAAAAAGCATTTTCCCCCACTTAAAAAAAAGCCAGACTGGAGAGGAAGATATTTAATTGTGGCCTGTAATCTTAATGCCATAGCTAAAGAATTAGAGGAGGGATAAAAAAAGAGTATGTCTTCTGCTCAGTTTTAATGAGAAACTAAAAGCCCTTCTAAAAGAGAGATTCTCTTACCCATACCTTTACTTCCACACTGTTTAGTAACATGTAAAAAGCATACTGCCTCAGATTTCCTTGACTCACTAAAGAATATGAATGCTCCTTATACAGACTCCAATGTCTTCTGTCATAAGCCAATTCATGAATATAACTATTTGCCTGAAGATGTATCTGTACCCTGCATTCTACCGAGGGGTAAAAAAATCTTACTGTATCTTTTTCCTAATATAACATAAATTATGCTACACATGTGGGACTGAATCTCTTCTAGAGGTGTAGCCTCTTTTGAATTATTTCCTTGCTCTTTACTTTTCATACTGTGGTGATACTAGCAGACCTACCCATGAAAAGGCCCACCCGCCCGTAGCATACGTGCAGGCAGGTGTTGTACTTGTTATGGAAGACCAGATTAAACAATCAAGTATTCAAATACTGCCAGTCTCTTGCACAGAAAACTGGTAGAAGCAGCTGTGGCTTCCAGTTCCACCTCTTGATGATATCATTTAGGTGTGGTACTTGAAAGGCAGAGGGCAATGTTCAACATAGATCTAAGTCACCTAAAATCCTGCCCCAAAGCGCTTACGCTGCCTCCTACAGGGTTTTTTTCTGTCACACCTTTTCAGGTGTTACACCACAACATAACTATACAAAAGTTTCCAGTGCAATATCCTGTCACATCACAGATGGCAAGATGTGGGCAGGCTCATCCAAACACCAAAAGTTTCAAAACTAATCCTCAGGAAAAAAAATAACTGTGTATATTGGTACAGGAAGCTTGCCTCCCATTTGCATTCCTTTCTGTCAGGATACTTACTACCTTTCTAACGCAGCACTCAAAATGCCATCCTTTAATAGCTTTATCCTTTGTTATGTCTTAGGTGGTGCTAGACTTGTATTGTAGTACTGCTGCTTTCAATCCATTCAACAGGTCTGGAAAATCTTTTTTGCACAGTTTAATATCCTAGCTGCCAAGAATTGCAATTTTTCCAATCTGTTTTCTCACAAAGAAATTTCACTCAGCTATAGATCGTTGGATGCCTGTAAGATAAAGGCAAATGCTGAGTAAAAAAGGTTACAGCTGTTTCAAAAAGGAGAAAAATCTAAACCTTGACCTAATGCTGCACATAAACCAGTTAGAAGTCTCACAATAACACTTCGTAATTGCAAAGGACCCTGTTTCTGACAGTTTTCAAGTGTTTTGAAAATTCTCGAGTACTTAATCTGATAACTCTCTGGAAAAGGTACCTTTCACCACATCCACTTTGCAGACATAAGAAACTGTATGGACAAAAAAAAAAAAAGAAGAAAAATCGTAGGGACGATACGGATCTTACAGAGTCACTGCTTTTTTCTGAGCTCCAAGAATGCGTCAGCCATGTAGCACGTGTGAGTTTTTCTCTCGGTGCGGAGCTCTCAAGTTCACAAACTGAAAGTCTGAGATTAACATTTCACCTTTGACTTGTGTCTGCCTGGCCTGCGAAATGCCCAGAGTAGAAGGCAGAGGTTCTAAAGCACTCTGCTTTACTCTAATAGCTTCGGAAAACCGAATCAGCAAAGATACCCTATCATTTTTTCTAGGTGCTGCTATCATCCTGTGGAGGAATGGATGGGTCACCTGAGAATTTCCATACTGCTGACGCGGGGACATGCATACCGAACCCCAGATTGCCTCCCAGTGTACCTACCCTGGGCAGTGGAGTGTGATGAGGATATCCCTGAATTAAAACCCTCCTGAGCTGGCACAACCACACTGCTCACTGAAATACTGCAGAGATGCTACTTCAGGTTTGCAGCCAGCAGAACTGTTTCATATCTCTTACTACCCATGAGTTAATGCTTGCTGGCACCACCGGCACTGCCTTCTCCTCCAGCTGTGTGTCACACCGATGCTGTTGTACCACTGCTGTTCCAAACCTGGTCTGGCGAACAGCATCCCCAAGCCCCTGTCACATTCACTTAGCAGACACATCCTTGTATGGGACCTTCTGAGGGCAGCCGTTGGCCTGCCTCAAAACAATGAATTAACCAAGCTACAGCAGTAGAAAATGGTCATTTTCCTGGCTCACTGAGTTGGGAAGATCATCTTTAGTAAGAGCCTTTCTGCTGTTAACTGTCATCAATTCCTATCTAATGGCTGTCAACAAAGAATTTCCATGTTTAAGGTAAATTTAAGGACTTGAACATTACAGATATGAGCACCTGCACAGAACACTGGACTTAATCATCAGTTGTAGAAACCCAGGTCATAAAACACTTGGGCCTTCATTTCTTCTACGATAAGCTAATACCTATGGAGTCAGTTATGACTGAATTGGAAAACTGAAAAGAATTTCACAAGTATCCAGTGAGCCTTGTATCAAATTATACAGGAAAAATAACACAACAAAAAAAACCCCTAAACCATTACATATAAGACACAGTACGTTTACTATCTGGTGTGCTCTTTGCCTGTAAAAACAATATTGTCTAGCGATCAAAATTATCATAAATAATGGTGGTTTAGGTAACTGTAAAAGGAAAAAAAATTACCTCCAGTAACTCATTTTGTTCCTTAGTAATTTTTTCTAATTTCTTCAATTCTCTCAAGAGTTGTCTTGCTCTTTGGAAGACTGAGAAAGGTTGCAGTCTCACCCCTGATAGCTGACGTGCTTCTTCATAGGACTGAATATTGACAATAGTCTCCTTCATAGGACCAACACGGTCAAGTATAACCTATCAGGACACAGGACAGATGATGGATGTGATACTGAGTTGGAAAAAATCCACACTGAAAATTTATACTACTGTCACATCGTGCAAAAGTTTCTTTGGTGAATTTCCCATTTAAGGAAGAATATTTTCATCTTGGAACAAAAAAGGCTGAACCCATGCTTTTTGCACTTCAGTCAGCTAACAGTGTGAACTGACTGAGGCATAAAAGAAAAGATACCATAATGCTTTGCTGTACTTCACTCTAGCAGAGAAAGGAAAACCAACTGGCCAAGGTATTTTGCAGTGAAGTCCCTGCATGAGGAAATGGTTTTACAGTAAGTCACTCCAGCCAAAAACTACAATTCCTGGTAAGTAGGGCCTGATTTTCAGACTTTCAGATTACTTACTGTTTGAAGCTAAATAGAGTGAGGTGCCAGAAGGGTCTCTGAAAGTTAGGCCATAAAATTCCCAAAAATGGAGACACTCGCATATAGCAGGTATGTCTGACACACATGCATAAGCTACACACTTTAAGTTCTCTGTGGGCTCCTTCTTAATAGTGCTTTAATTTCAAATGTTTTCGTTCAAGCCATGACTGTGCTTCTTGAAGGGAACCCCCAACAGTGTCACCTTAGGGTTTACATTGCAAAGTCATCTTGGACCATGCAAGTTGGATTCCTTTCAAATTAAACTAAAGACAACACTCTCCAGAAGAGCCTCTGAAGACACCCAGCCACTAATGGATGTCCGTTCTACAGGATCAGCCCAAAGAAAGCTCCCAAGACACATACACAGATATCAGGTCCTCTGCACCAGCTGTTCTGCCCCACCAATGTGCTCCTCTTGGACTGCACTATTTGCTACTGTAGAAACACACAGCCGAAATCATAACTGAAATAATACTTGCAATCTTTGACCTAAGAGTTAGAGCTTGTGTGATAATAACACTTCAAAGTCATATACGAAGAACCTATTCATGGTAGTTTGCAGTCACAAAACAGCCTTATGCTTGTGGAAGCATATTTATGCTAACTTACGTGAAATAAACTTATAAAGGAGTTTTCACAGACCTGCCCCTGTTTAAGTTGGTCTTTAGGAGAAAATTCTAACAGATCTTCTGATGACAGGATTGTCTTCATTTTGGCAATGTCCTTCTGAAGCACTTTCACATGAGATTCAATGGCATCCAACTCCTAGATTTTGGAAACAGAGGATATTTGTAGATAGTACAAATAATAAAGCCAGCCTGTGTTTCTGCTTTTCACTTAAATTTTAAAAGAAAAACTGAAAAACAAGTGCAGCAAATGAGGATATGTTAATGGATGCTACCAATCAAAAGGCTAGTTATTACAAATTACGTACCATCCTAACTTCTCGAGGTATTAAGATTCTAAGGTCACCTGGACTGTTTTAAACCCTGATTGCAGAATTGAAATATCCTTGAAAAGTCACATTATACATTACCAGCAGTGACAAGACTATTTTCCACTGGTGATAGTCATGAGTATAGGAACTGGTCTAATCACACTGTTGCAGCTTCCCGTATCAA
Source organism: Buceros rhinoceros silvestris (assembly GCF_000710305.1). NCBI lineage: Eukaryota > Metazoa > Chordata > Aves > Bucerotiformes > Bucerotidae > Buceros > Buceros rhinoceros. The sequence continues at coordinate 39,005 of NW_010423712.1, forward strand.
GAGTCTTATACAGGTGGAAAATGGATCGACATAACAGTACAGATGCGTATGAACTCTCATGGAGACAGAGTCACAGAATAAATTAGGTTGGAAGGGACCTCAGGTCTCTGGTGCCCACTAGAGCAGGCTGGTTAGGGCCTGATCCTGTTGCATTTTGGGCGTCTCCTGGGATGGAGATTTTACCCTGGACCCTTGATCCACTGTTCGACCAATCTCACCGCAAATAAAAACCTTCCTAATATGTAGATGGATTATCCTTTGTTATAATTTGGGTCTGTTACGGCTCATCTTTTCTCTGCACATTTTTCTGAAAAGGAGGCCTACCCTCCAGCAAGATAAGCCCTTCTCATTTGCCGGTCAACAAACACTGCATTTCTCCTCCTAAACAGGGAGTTTCATCAATGCTCCTGAACTTTACAGCTTAATTAGATACCAAACACCTTCTGATGGTTTGTTTCCAAACAATTAATTGCCTCACTTAGCACATCTACTAAAACCTTTTTTCTATGCAAGCAATCGAAAGTGTATTTCATAACAAACGACGAAGCTTTGACAGAAGGCACTTACAGATCACCCAGACTTACATCAGCCAAATGCTGGATCTGTGGAAGAATCTCTGCTATCTCATTCTGTAAAGCTGCTACTTGATCATCTATTTCATTTAGCTGCTGCATTACACTGTCTGTTTCAAAGACTGGTGTTAGCTCCTCCAGCTCCAAGTAAACACTGTGTAGAAGATTTTGCTTTTGCTCCGAGTCTTCCAAAGCCATCTGGAGACAAAATAAGAACTTAGTGTAACCCATCAATGGTGAAGATAAGTTTCACAGAGGTTAGGATCAGAAAGAATCAGTTTTAATTGTATGTCATTGACCATTGTGTATATTCCCAAAAGTTTAATTCAGAGTAAAACACTTCACTGCTAAAAGAACTGAACTGCTGCATCCTGCAGGCAGAAAAGTGAGACTAATGCCTTGGTTTTAAATAAATTTGATAAAATAAGTGTACATTTGCATGACAAAAGGCATGAAGAGGAAGATTTTAAACTCAGATAGAGGTCCCACTCCCAAAAAAGGGAAGTATGAAGTCCTGAAGAAGATTCCTCTCCAGCTCCTGTGCCATGGTCAAGCTGACCCCAAGTACATGAACAGGACACCTGTCAGATACATGAAAAGGGTTTTCTGCACACCCGCCTGCAGACCACAGATGTCACAAAATCATCCAGAAAATATCTGGCCAGTTCTGCAAGACGGGAAGATCCTTCCCATCTCCTGCAGCTAACTGGACAAGGCTTTGGAGTAATTACAACAAATGTCTTCATGAAGGAACAGTGTGGGCTGGAAGAAATGCATGTGATCCCCTGAAGGAAAGGACTGAATGCACATCTCAACTCTACTGCAAGCCTTGGGTGTGTTTCCAAATCCACTAGTTTCCCAGCCCAGAACACATAAAACACTCCAAACCATCAACGCAGGAGACAATAAGCTTTTGTCACAAAAATGTTCACAGCTTTTGGAAATCACAGTCTCCCCATTGTGGCTACATGCTCCATAACATACCAGTCCAGAACAGCCGGCTACTTCTTGTAAGCAATTCTTACTAATTTTAATACAAAATCGATGTGCAGAGCACCAATGTTCTCTCTTGGCCTAAGCCAAGGAGTGGACATACCGAAAACTCCTATTTCAAATACGAAATTGCCAGAAATCCTCTTGGCACTTGCCTGGCCCTAATCTTCCCTGAAACAGTACAAATATTTGATTCTTGAAATTACCAATCAGAATTACCTTCAAGATACAGTGAGAACTGCCTTCCAAATCACAATTCACTTCAAAGTTTCCATCTAACGCATAGACATCAAAATACCACTTTATCCTTTTTGGATCACAGACACACAATGCCTCTTTGGGCAGTAAAAACTCTTTATAGCCACGCAGCAGGGTAACAGAAGACAATCCCACGTTTTTGGAAGATAGATGTACTACAGTTCAGCACTTCCACAAGATAGATCCATCCAACACCCAGAAGTATCCACCTGTATTTCATGAGTGCCTACTATAACTATTTTTCACTTAAAGGATTTATTGCAGACGGTAAATTATTTATGTCAGTAAGACTTAAGAATGCAAACGTGTCTGTACAGAGCATCCAGTTCTAACAAGACCATATATCCGCACTGACACGTACCTGAAGATCATTGGTATGTTTGCGTAAGCTTTTTGCAGAGTCATTTTGAGCATCTGCTGTTAGCAAGCAGTTGGTGTTTTCTATCCAAGCTCTCAAATCCTTCAAGAGTTCTTCATATTCTTCCACCTTGTTGGCAGCCTAGCAAATGACAGGATTTTACAAAAAGGCACAAATGCATTTTTATTTCTCGTATAGGATAAACACATCTACAGACAAGATTAAAAGAAAAGGGGATGCATTTTCATCAAGGTCAGTTAAATTAGTATGGTGAAATAAAGATCATTATGTTTCTGAAAGAGTTTCACGATTCCAGGCTGTCTCCCCTAATCAAAAGGTAATTTTGGTGCTTACAAGCTTACATCTCATGAGGGCTTTGTTGCAATTCATATGGCAATGTTAATTTGACAGGCCAGTAGCAGAGTGATAGAGAACCACCTCTTTGCCCATCCAGGGGCAATAGTTCCCCATGCTCACTCCTGTCAACCATGGTGCAGAGCCAGTCCTTCAGGGTAGCAGCTGGAGGTTTGCTGCTCCAGAAACTCTTAGCTACAATAAGCCAATGCTCCTGCAGCAAGCTTTTGACTCTTTATCGATTTGAGAGCCTTCGATGCTGTTTTATTCACAGCCTTTATTTTGCTTTTTGTAAGATGTAAATTCTAAGAACTTTTACGTTCGTATCTACCTTATTTAAAATGGCAGTTCTGCGCTCGGCAAGTTGTGAGACCTCTTGGTACTGCTGAAGGGGCATCACTAAGATATCCATCAATTCCTGTGCATGGCAGGAATCCTGCTCTACTATATCATGCACTTCTGCATCCAGTTCATTGAGTTTGTAATGCCAAAGGTCCAGCATATCCCAGATTTGCTGCACGTGGAGAGAAGGGAAATGACATATAAGATCAGGCTCAAAGATAACAGCAGGGTTATTTGTTCTTCATCTGGGCCACGTGGAGTTGCAAAGATTTTGGAACTGGTAATGATGACAACAGAACACTCTCCATCCACCACTGTGATTCACAGTTGAAAAAAACCACTTATTTTCCTGTGAGAAAGGATTGGTAAAATATTTACCAGCTAAACGCTTGCTTGGACTTCTACTTTTACAGACATAAAATAAGAGGAGGGCCACTTTACCCTCCTGGCTCTGCAGAAACAACAAAAAAAATCTTTTAACACTCACAAACTGTTTTTGGTGAGATTACCTTCTGAACTTCTTTGGCTTTTGCAACGTTTTCACTCTTCTGCTGTAACATCTTTCCAATAGCTTGAAGGCCATTATTAATAGTTTCTGCTTTTCTTTTCAGCACGTACTGAGGAGAGCTCTGCAAGATTTCCAGGCTAACCTGTCGAAGTAAATGACAGGGAAGATTACAAAGATCTGCTTGTGTCTGTACATCACCTCACCAAAAATATTCAAATTCTTTTTACGTTTCTTTTGACGAGTCACTTAAAAACACAGGAATGGGATTACATTTGCAAGGAGGTTAACAGGAACGGATTCAACACTTACATGTCATTCAACACTTTTCTCTCACTTAAAAATGACTGGTGATGAAAAAAAAAAAATCCTGGAGAAATAATGCCACTGCAACCCCTGGGTGTTTCCCTTCAGCTGCCCTGTTCTAGTCTGTAACAGAGGCTAATAGTGCTGCACTGTGGAAAGGGTCATACTGGGATCCGTGCTGTAGGAAACACGGAATGACACCTTTACGTCTCAGCTGACAGCTGTTACTTCCACGTAAGAAATCAGAGAGCATTAATATAGAGTGACTTTCTAAATGTAAATTTAGAGATTTATTACTAAAATAAAAGGCTCTGGGCACTATAAGGTATGTGGAACTTAATTCTACTCTGCAAAGCTCCACAAAAATGAAAGATTAGTATGCTGGAGGACCTGATTTTCTATGTAAAGAGAAGAACTCCCAAGTAAACGGAAGTTGAGTAACTGTCTGAGCACAGAACTGAGCAACACAGTAAGGTACCAGGTTACTATAGACTAGATGAAGTGCAGGGGGCGAGAAAGCCCTTGATCTTAGCCCAAAATTATGTGTTTTCTAACTAAACTCTGCTAGTTGCTAGGGCCATCCAAGCACCAGGAAATTGTTAAGTCATGATAAATTCCTCGTGTGCTGCAGCCCTGGGATTTATGGGGCATATGAACATTGCACAGCTTTATGCTGCGTGGAGGCAAAAGATTTCCAGGTTAGTAGTTATACTGGTTTGAAGCTCCTTATACTGAAATACTTAACCCTTTTTGTGGGAAGAGGAACTAAGATCATTAATTAGTTATTAAATTATTTATCCAATTTTTATTTCTTAATTTTATTAACATTTATTATTTATAGATTCCAACACGTAGTGTCAGACCAATATAATATTAATAGCTAGAGTAAGATACTGAATTGATAAAATTTCATTAATCAAAATATATTAAAAAAATAGAGCAAGAGGAACTACAATGCTCCTCTCATGCTTATACAAAAAAGGTATGAAGTCCAGTCTGTACTTAGTGCCTGAGACTCCTTCGACAAAGAAACTCAGACTGTAATCACCAATCACTTGATCATTACTACCACCTGGAGTACATCAGACAGGAAAAATTATTGATATTTGTAGCGCTAGTTTCCAAAATAGAAGCGATCGTGTATGAATGACGTGCCACAGTTGGAAATGAGAAAGCAGACCAAGCACTGACTTCATGTCTTTCCTCAGAAAAAAAGCTGCATCTGCCAGCGCTGTGGTCATCGGTAGGGCAGGATTGTCGTTTCAGGACTTCTTGCTGGGGTAAATTGATGATATTTTTCACATAAAATGCATGGCATCAAAAGAACAATTTATTTTCATTTTTAGGTTAGCAGATTTAGAAGAAAGCAGAATGCCATATGCTGGCATCAACTAGTGTGTAACTAAACTGATGTCCAGTTTCATTAGGATTTATTTTGTTTACAAAATGCATTTTAAAAAATTCCAAGACAGTTTATATTGTTTCCCACTCCCTATATGTGAAAAGCAATTGTTATCTAGTTTCCAGGACCAGTTCTTGCACTCCAACATGTAAAGTGTGCATTGGGATTATCTTCTCTCTTGGTAAATCAAACATTATATAACCGAAAAAAAAAAAAAACCCACCAAAAATCAAAACCCAAAGCATAAATACTGTTTTACTTTCCATCTCCCCCTCTCTCTTACCCAGTTGTTGGTTCTAAAAAGACAGGTTCCATTTTGAAACAGAAACTACAAAGTTAACTGAAGGAAAACTAATAAACTGTAATGAATATGTCTCTAAATATTTAGTGCAATATAAACCAAATGACTTATCTGATAGACACTAATGTGTAACTGGATTTCAAAATTAGTTTATTAAACTTCCAGGTTTTATCAAATTAACTGAGATTTAGCTTTTAAAATTAGCACTAAATAGTCTTATTTATGAAATAAGAGAACTGAAAGATTTTTTTCTTTTAAAATGTAACACAAATGAAGAAATAACAATTTTAATAACGGTACCAAGCTAAAATCTGACCCCGCACTTACAGTATTACTCCATTTTCCTTTAATTTTGCTTTCAGATAACTGTTTATACTCGCTGTAGATAGAGAACATTACAAACCATTGCCTTGGCTTTTTGTAAATTCCCTGACTGCTTTTAAAGGAACGCAACCACGTCCAAGGGGTGGTGTAGAGAACCATAACATGATACCCTAACCATGTGTGCAAATTAGATTTAAAAAATCCAGTTTCAAATTCCTCTTTAACTCAGTTACAACATTGATCAAATATTGCTGTACTTACTTATATATTAGAAAAAGGCAAATATTAAAATTACACCAACAGTTACCTTGTCTTCTAGGTCTTGCAATACTTTTTTGCAGTCCTCCAACTGGGTTTCGATCTCTGCAGGAACTACTGTAGACATTTCAGAATACTTGATCTGGAGTTTCTCCATGATATCCTTTAGCGTTTGACTTTCTTTAGCAATCACCCTCTGAACCTCCTACAAAATTAAGAATAACTTCAGCAGTTTTACCCAGTTCTTACTGAGTACATGTGTGTATATGTGAATATGTATATACAAACATACATACTTCTTGCGGTTTGTATTTCCCACAAGTATGACTTGGAAAAGTTGGTTTGGTGATATCAAACTAACTTGACTACCTCTGCAAGCAGATTAACTTTGGGAAATACTCACTCATTTAATGAAATGATGCTTTTCAATCTGTAAGAATTAATTAAACTTGATACTATTCCATGTCAGGCAACTGACGCACTGGTTTTTATTGACGGGCAGAGCAATGGAATCTTTGCGGTGCTCCTATGATTAAATGCTAACCGCTGCTCTCTCCCTTTTGCCAAAAGTGCATTTTCTCTTTGCAAGACATTCAATAGCCAACGTTCATTCCTTCATTATTACAAACAACACAAAGGCCACAAAAAGCAACAGGTTTCAGGCTGAAGTGTCTGCTTTCAGGCAATTACGCAGAGCAGCACAGCAGGCTCCTTTCGGAACAGTAGTTTCCAGTTCTGCATAAAAGAATGTAGGTTTTATGAGATAAAAGAAACTCGAACAACTGTCCGCTGCCTGTGGCCTTGAAATAAAATCCGACCTAAGTCCTCTTGCAGAGAGAGTGAAGAAACTCATTTGTTTTGAAGGTTTTCTAGAATTTCAAGTTGGAAAGTTCTGTTTGTTTGCTTTATGGTTCCTTTTCCCAATGCTCAGCTGTTTGAGAAATTCAAATGTTAACTCAAGTGACTGGGTAAAAACACCTAAGGCTCCCACCAGGCAATGAAAGACATTAAAATTAACATCCTTTTTCAGACAGGGTAATGGTAACCCATTAACTCCTAGTCTTCACTTGGGAATCTTTTCCTTCACACTAATGCAGTGCACAGAAAAAATACCTAAGAGTCTGAGATTGATTTATTTCCCGTCATCCCACGACAACTGGGTCTGACGTTAAGAACTCAAACCCATGAAACAGCTGTGTGCCTCATGTGACCACAGAGAAGGCTCTTGTTGTCAAATGGTCCAATTAAGATTGTGCCAACATTTACAGGAGTTTATAGCTTCCCTGACTTGAATTTGAAAGAATCAGTTACAACATTAGTCTCCAAAACAAAGCATGTCTCTCCAAACTGGTTTCTCTACATAAATGAATATTCACATTTAACTGATTATTTAGCTGGAAAGCAGGTGTCCATCGAAACTGTCCCAATCTTTTTTCCTAGGGGACTAGATGATATCACTTCCCATTTGCATATTCGTCTGTGTTGGCGAGTTAAGACTTTGCCACTCGACTAACCTAGATTTGTCATCTGGAAGTGAAATACGCATTTCCATTTGATAAATGCAATGGAGCCTCAAATAACGCTATAGATTTTGTAGAAACTAGGTTCTCTTTGGAAGTAGCGATGAACTCACCCTGCAGCTTCTAGCTTACTGCTGTTTGCATGAGGTAAAATTAAGGAACTTTTCAACCCTTTCAGCTGAATCTTCTCCAAAGGAACAGGCCTGCTGTGACATGCTGCTACAGAGAAATCATTTGACGGGGTTGCTGCTGTCAGGAACAGGAACAAGGCCTAAACTCACTTCTGGGTAGCACAGTTTGAATATGAGGCAAGAGAGGAAAATCAAGCACCTGTAGTGGTAACATTTCCTCCTGGGTACGAGAACTCACTAAAAGAGCACACCCAACTCTGAATCTAAATAATTTTAAATAGAAACCTGCTCTTCCAGACAAATCCGCAAGATTTTGACACAGAAATGCTGGCTCACAGGATTTCAGAACTTCCTCAAGATGTAGTTAACATTTCTCTCTCATATTCACCCCTAGTAAAATGCTCATATCTGCCGCCACAGTCTTTGGCTTCTCTACTTTTCCTAGCCCTTTACCAGCTTCAAGCATCCACCTTCTAAAGAAAATATATGGCAGGGACCCCAAACAAGTTTCTATACAAAGGTCAGCAAAGAGTGCCCAAATATTTAATAGACCTTAGTGGGCTAGAATAAATTAATTACTAAGCTATATAGTTAAAATATAACTCAATTTAATATAATTGAAAATAATTTTTTCTTCAAGATTTAAAAATTAAGATAGTTACATAAACAACAGTAAGACTAAATTGAAACAAATACAATTAAAATACTAAATAAACAAACCCACATTCAGGAAGTGTTAGGAATAATACCATTTCCTAAAGTCAGGAATTCAAAGGATAACAAAAATATACTGAAATGATAGAAATGTATAGACAGGTAACCCAGGGTAACTGTAACAGGTTGCTGCAGAGAGCTGGGTGCTGCTGGTGGTCACTGTGGTCTTGATCACAATTTGATTTGTAAAAAACATTTACCAGGTTAACCCTCTGATGCAGGAGCATCTGAAGCTGCCCTGGCAGGTCCGCAGAGGGGGCAGAGGCACAGGACGTACACTAAGACCTTCCTAAAAGGCACACAACTGGCTGTGAATCCTTCTGCAATCTGAAAAGACTTCTATTCTACGGCTGCTAACTGGACCACAGAGAAGGAGAGGAACGGAAACCAAGGACGCGGCATGGCCCGTCATGCTGTGAGCCAGATTCACTCTCTTTACGTCAATGTGTATATGCATCTACTTAGCCACTAATTCTATTTGGAGGAAGCTCAAGCCCCGGCATAAAAGAGAAAATATTCCAAATGTCCCCACACAACACCAGAGCCGTTACCAACCTCCAGTTGTCCTGCCTTTCCAGTAGCATCTTGAAAAAACACGGAGGCAGCATTCTGCAATGCATTTGTCACAGCACTTATTTCTTCAGTGATCTTGTTCCTCTCTTGAATCTCAGCTTGTACGGAATCCTTCTGTTCTTGAGTCTTTTCAGACAACCTATGGAAGATTTCCAGCAAGAACATTTTAAGTGTTAGACTCTATACTATGTAGGAGTAATAAAAGAGCACACTTAAAAGAGAAATTTTAAAAATATGTACCCAGAACCACATCTGTCTGTATTTTAATATTTTCTTCAGGAACTAAATCTCTGAGTTTCTGTCCTTTATTGTCACAGTTTCTTCAAAAATGAGTCTTCAGATATTGCTAAACAAAGTATGTTTGGTAGACCAAATCAGATAGTATTCATATTTAAACAACAAACAGAGCTCAGGTTCTCAGTTTGAAAATACTGGCAGCGTAGAAGACTTTCACAAAGATTTCCACATCAAAAAGCAGGCACGGAGAAGGATGAGTACAATCACGGATTTGCAAAAAATATCTGAGGCAAATTTTAAACAGCAGCACTCGCTTAATAAGGCAAAAGTTGCGTTGCTGCAAAAAGCACAAGGTCTGATTTTCATAAGCATGGAAGACCCACACATCTCATTCAAGTTCACAACAGTTTGGAGCCTCCAAAATCGACCATAACCCTTCAGATTTCTTCTACATTTGAACACAAATTGCAGCCCACACCCGATACGGCCAGTTTTCTCCCTAACTACTACCTCCCAATGCCCGTGCTGGTGACGGCAGATGGGTTAGATGGAGCGGTGGTCTGACCAGGCAGGGCATTCACTATCACTTTAAGTGCATTACAGCTTTCATACATTCTTCGATACCCCATGAAATACTGTGCTTACAAGTAGCCCTATACTGCACCTTGAACAGAGATTTCACTTACTTTTTACAGCGGTCCTGCATCGCCTTTATCTCACATAAGGCAGGAAGGGCAGCTTCTGCCTCAGTATTTTCAGGTGTACTCAGGATGTTTCTTATTCGGTGAAGAAGTAAGAGTAAGAGGAGCTGTTGCTGGTTGATGTTTTCCTCAAACAAGTTCACAAAATCTAGTAATTCTACCAGTTCCTCTCTGGTGGCCTTTTCTTTCTCTTTAAGACTTTCTGGCGGTTCTTCCTGGAGCTTATCGAGAATTATTGTTTCTCGTTCCAGCTAAGTAAACAGCATATCAAAGCATGAGATAAAGTGCTTTTTTATTCCATTACCTTAAGTTACATTATTCGTTTACTCATACGCATGACTGAGCACCGGGAATTACACAGCCAGAGAACTGAAACCTTTGAAGCGTGCCAGAATATTCAAGTTTGCTCTAACAAAGCATATAACCACACACAGAGTAGTTCCGGGTTCAGAGAGTTTGTACTATAAATGTACCCATCATTTTTTGACTCCAGGTTCAAGAAAGGCTGGTGATAACTGGCTGATCAGTGAGTGGGAGATGATGTTCTGTGCTGATCCCAGCTCTTTACACGCCATTTTACTGAGGGCCTCATCCCCACCATGTTCCCAAGAACTTAAGAGTTTCTAGAGCAACTCACCTCTTCATTGATGAA
>NW_010423712.1:49662-69769 GCF_000710305.1 Buceros rhinoceros silvestris
TTTTGCCGCCTCAAGCAAACCCAACCAATTTTCCCACAGCACTGTTACAATCCTGCCTGGTGCCCTGTCATGGCTCCTGCATAATCTCATCAGCTCTCCAGAGACCTGCCTCAGCTTCACAAGATCATCTTCAGCCGAGTCAATGTTGGAGACTAAAACCTTACAGGAAAAATAAACAAGTAAATAAATAAATCATCACTCAGAAGTGCTAATGAAGCGTTCAGTAACATGATTCGGATGCTCTAATAAAATGGCAATCACTCCACTGAGCTGGTTAAATAGGGTTGTAACGACAGAATTCTGCTGGTTAAGACTAAGCAGAAAGATGGGGTAAACAAAACGAACAAAACAAATGGAAGAACAGCGCGCCCAGGCTATTAGGTTGTTCTTCTTTCTGGTTATTTGGAAGGGAAGAGAAAGGAGCAGGAGTCACAGGTATCTAAAATGACAAGCCTGTAATTTGATGAGTACTGAAAGAGAGACAGCAAAGAGGTTGGTTCTAACAGAGGTCTGGTGGGGAGGCAGCAGGACAGTCCTGGGTGGGGAAACCAGAAATTCTCTGATCTTCACTTCTGAGGAAAAGCCACAGCAATGTTAGTAATCCAATCAGCCCTGCTCCTGCGAAGCAGCAATGAGGGATCTGAACAGAAAGGCAACCTTACCTTAAGCACAGATAACGTCTGATTTCTACAGCAACGAAACGTACTCGTTTTACACGGCCTATTATAACCTGCCCTTTCTCCAGGTACGTAAATATATTCTGTGGTTTCATATACATAAATACAGGATACAGGAGTCACTTCTCTTTACTACACTGTCACACGGTGTGCATAGCTGCATCGAGGTTTTGCACGAGCTTTTCAAGTCCTTCAGAGCCTCTCTTACCTTGCTTGCTTCCAAGTGCTCCAAAGCTTCTTTATAAGACGTTGGTATTTGAGACAAAGACTGTCTAAGCATCTTTTCCAGTTTCTTAAGGCTATCACACACCTCATCTTTGGTTTTTGTGTAGCTTTTGTATTTTTCAAGATACCTGTAGAAACAATTAACAGACCAATTAAAATTTGTTGTGCTTTCTCCTCTCTCCAACCATAATGCCCACTAGGAAAAAAAAAATCTGTACGTGTCTGTCCTCCTCAGACATACCCAAAAATCAGTTTCCAGTTTGTCACACACATTCTGCTTGTCCCTATGACGTGTGGTCTGTAGAACTCCAATTTCTTATCTCTGTATCTTATCATCTCTTTTCTATTACCAAAGCCTATAAAGCCATTCAATTCTTCGATTATAAAAGCAGGCTTTCAGGATATGCTCAACAGAACCAGATGCACTAGATCATGAGCAAGCAATTCAAAAATCTTCTACTCGTCTCCCCAGCTTTTTCTGTACATGTACATAGGTCACTCCAAAAGTAATGCCTCCTATTTATTTCCATGGAAACTACAACGGCTACAAAGAGCACAATAACACTGTTTGATAGAGCAAATTCTCAGCTACAAAACGCTATTTTCTGAGACAGTCACCACCACTGGCTGTGCATTTTTGTCAGCGATGAACAGAAGCCTGCACGCCACGCTCATAACAATCTGCACCAGCGGAGGTGAACATGGAACAGCTGTCCAGAACATGGCTGGTCTTTCACGTTACTGTTGCCACTGCTGAAACTCGCCCCACACTGCCTCGCCGTGCTGGCGACCACTGTTTGGTCTCCATAAACATTCAGCAACCGTTGATGAATGTCAGTGGGTGCAACTTTTTCCGCATGGAAGAATTCAGTGACACGCCTTTGCTTCATACGCACTGCCATGTCAGAGGCCATGTTCTCAGACTGCCCCTCTGCTGCCATCAGTCCCATGACAACAAAGTTCAACAGAATATTGGCAGGAAGGGTCAACCTCTACTGCCCTAGCACCAACATCTGCCTCTGACATCACGGGCCAACATAATAAAATGGGAGGCATTACTTTCAGAGCATCCCTCGTATCTGAAGGCCCTTCAGATCTCTTCCATACCTACAACTGAAGAAGTTAACTAAGGCCCGCATCTTGCTCGGTCTTTACTTTCTCAAGACATCAGAAGAGCCTATAGAAAACACACATTAGGGCCTCTCTGAAAACTATTCTAACATGCACCAGCACTGAACTAGAGACTGTAGAAATGTTTTCCTCTGATTCTGCCACTCTATGACTCTCAGTCAACCCCATAGATACTTTTTGGAATATACTAAAAATGATGGCATTGTAAATTACTAGCAATACGCTTATTGTCTGGTAATTTTCTTTCCATTACAATCACAGCTGGGACCCACAGAAATGCTTACAGTTCTTTCTGCTTACCTGGTTCTATCAGAGCAGAAACAACACTGCATGTATTATCTGTCACATTTCTCATAACAAGGAAGGTGATCTAGGAGGACGTCTTAAACCTACCTCTGTTCATCAGCCTCCTTTCTTTGGGCCTTCTCCCTTAATGCCAAACTCTTATTCACTAGTTCTGTTAAAGTATTTTCCAGACATATTTTGTCTTCTGGTTTCACCAAATTTTTCAGCTTGGAGGACAGGTTTTCTATGTTAGCCTTTGCAGAGTTGAACTCTTCTTGTTTCTGTTGTGGGTTTTGATGGACCTCCTCCAGGCTACCAAACTCTGCTGTGGCAGACTGGATTTGAGCTTCGTAGTCCTCAAGGAACCTGACAGTCCTGTGCACAGCCTCAGTATAAAGCTCACCAGTCTTACATGCTTCCTCCAGAGCACTCTAAAAGTGATAAAAAAATAAAGAAACAATCAAGAAAGACTGCTGGCTCCGCTAGATCACCAGTTGGTCTTCTCAGAATTTCACACCTGGCTGTCTTTGAGACCAATGCTCCCAGAGTTGCCTGAGGAGGTGAGGGAGAACACACAGTGAATGCAGTCTGCTACCTTGGTAGTCAAAAAGCAGTGCTGTAACCTATGGACTGATTGCCCTCAACCATAGGAACGGGGGTTACAAGGGAAGTGCCAATACTGTAAAAGGCAGGACACAAGAACCATAAAATCCCTTATGGATGTGGCAGTGTACATCCTGTTCAGTTAAGGAATGCCCAGATGTTGATGCTTTATTCTGCTCCAGGGGATATCTCCACTATGACTTGCTGAACTGCTTCTTGATAAACTCTCTTCTTCCGATGATGTGTGACTTTGCCTGCTCTTGAATTCACACTGGGTGGAGAAACTCTGCCATTGTGCTTCCCACACAACACCCAAGCAGTGAAGATGAAGCACAGCAAACCAGGAAATTTGGCAGCAGGACCATAAGTCCATTAGAGATGCTGAGTCCCTCTCCCTGTTGTTAGCTACTACCTCATACTTCCTCATGTGATCTCTTGAGCAGTCAGGGCATAGGTCTGCTTCCAGAACCTCTCTGCTATGAAGGTTACCACTCTTCTAGTTTGCAACATAAATTTATTCACTAACTCTTTCTCCTTGTATTAACACTGCCCTTTAGTTCAAGCAGTCCTTTTCCATTCATTAAGTCCATCTCCAGCCTAATTACATTTCTCGGCTACATTTCCCACTTGCCCTCAGCTCATCGGGTGGAACAAACTCAGTTTTATCAACTGCCCTCAACATTCCTCATCTCTATAACATCATCTGTTCCAGTTTGAATGGATCTTTCATGACAAAGACATCGAGAATTGGGTTGATTCTCCAGCAATGACTTACATACTTGTGATAAAGCCTTTGCTCATCCTTCCTGAGGCCTGATCACATCGGTTTGACCTGTGCTTTACTCTCCTTGATCGTCCTCAACTGGTTAGCTCTTTCTTTATAATAGAAACAAGGAACTTTTGGTTTTTTGACCATTGTCCCTATTGAAAATGCTACAAAAAACAGTCCCAAAGAATAAGCCCACAACAATTACACCCAGCCTCTCTTCAGCTCAATATTTCAACACAACCTTTTCCTTCCTCCCCTTTACCTTTGTTTTATTGTGCTAATCCCCACTTTTTTATTATAATCGAACTGAATACAACTAATTTCTTTGTATCCTTAGCTTCTTATCACGATTCCCATCATGATAATCTACCATTGCAGAGATGATGATAGGCCAATTCGGTTATTAAACTAAAGGAGGATATAAGTCATGAAAATACTAACAGTACTGTCACAGAAACCTAATCTAATTATCGGCAAAAGATATATGGCCATACCTTACCACTATTAAGTACACTTACCACACGAGCAGCAATGTCTGTCTGCAGTTGTATTTCATGATCTTGCAGCGTCTCTAATTTTGTCTCTATACCAGCAGCAAGAGATTGTTCTTCTTGGTTTTCCCTCTCTTTTTCCATTGTACATTTAATAGGAGAAAACTCTGCTTGCATCATATTCTGAATTGCTTCCCATCGTATCTTTTCATACTGCATCATTTTTACGTCTATCAGAAGTGGCTGCTGGAGCTCTGACTGAATATGCTTTATGATGTGGAATATATGTTCTACTTCATTCGGGATATCCTTCTTGTTTACACACTGGAGATCAGAGACCAAGTTTTGAATAAACTCGTTCAATTCCTCAGCGTCTTTCTCCAGGCTCTTTACTTCTTTGCTCTTAGATTCTTTGAACAGTGTATCAAAAACCTCAGTTTTGTTTATTTGATTTGCTGCCTCCTGGGTTAAGTGTAAGATTTGTTGAACTGTCTGAAACAGAATCTGTGCGGATATAAGATTCTCAGCAGGAGAAGAGCTAGAGCTATCACTTAGGATGTTAGCTTCTTTTCTTACAGCGGATATCACAGTCTGGATTTCATCTAGCAATGCTTGGATTTTATCGCATTCCCTAACAACATTATCAAAGCGTATTATCTTCCCTTTAATTTCATTTTTCATTTTTAAAAATTCAGATTGCAATTCATCCAGCTGCAGTGAGTCCCATTTTAGGCCTACGCATTCAAAGATTTCTTTGTACTTCATTACTCGTGACAAATTGGACTGAAAAGCCAATATTTTTTCTTGAAGTGCTTTGCATTTACCCTTCACTTCCTGCTTGGCACCTAATACTTCATCTTCCAGGTTCATTTCACCATACTGTAGATCATCAAGATCTTGCTGCAATGAAGTTACTCCTTCAGCAAACTCTCTGGAGACAGCTATCTTTTTTTCTACTTCATGAAGTTTACTCTGAATTTGCCTCTGTGTCTTCCTTGCTCTATTCTTCAGACTTCTTAATTGATCAATCAAAAACAGTTGTTCGGATAGGTTCAGTTCCCCAGCTGTGACCTCACTTACTTTACAGTGGGACGAGATAAGACCTTCTATTTCCTGTACGTCCTTTAAAATCTCCTTTAAAATGTCTTGTTGACTGATTAATTCCGACCGTGTGCTTATTTGGTCCATGCCAGGCCTGGCAAGCATCTCAGCATTTCGAAGCTGACAGTGAACTTTCTCTACTTCTGCAAGAAGTCTTTGCCTTTCCTCCAGCTGGAGCTCTAGGTGCTGTAATCTTTGAGCTGATTTTAAAACAAGAGCCTTGTATGAATTCTGCAATGCCTGCAAAAGGAAGGTCATATCAGAGATGTCCTCTGGCTTCAAGTTGGGAATGATCTCCTGGAGCCCATGATCCAGTGATACAATCACAGGCTCTCTGTTTAGAACTTCTGTGTTTACAAGCTCACAACTTCTGATCTGTGATTTAACATCACTGGGGAAAAGTGCTGCTTTCTGATCGAGAGAGGACAGCGAATCTTTGACCCATGAAATGTTTTCTTTCAGCCTTTTCATCATATCACGTTTCATGAAAGCAGGACCAGTGATCTGGACATCCTCTGGAGGACGTTGTTGTGCTGATAATGCTTCCAATTTGCTCTGCAAATCAAGTATAGAGTTCTCCAAAGCTGCCTTCTCTTGATCACTCCAAATTCTTTTCATCTGCAGTTCAATCCTTCTTTTTAATAGAGAAAGGCCATGTTTAATGTCCTGTAGCTCTGTGGTCCAAAGTACAGGATATTTGGCTTTTCCTGCAGCTGAGGACCAGGACTCTGCTTGTAGATGCTGTTCTTGTATCAGTCTCTCAATGTCCTGTGCTTTATTCATAAGCAGGTTAAATTCATCGATCTCTGCCACAACTTGATCATGTTTCTTTTGCACAGTTTGCTCCATGTGTTGCCACCATTGCTCCAGCTGCCTCATTTGGCTTTCGGTTAATACTTTATCCATGGACGTTAAATGCTGCGATAAACTTTCTTGCTGAGTTTTCAACTGGTTTAAGACATCTCTTTCTTTTTGTAAGGACTCTATGCATTCCTTAATTTTCTCTAGAAGAACTGTGCTGTTCATAGGACCGCTGTGAAAAATAGGAGTAGCATTAACAAAAACAAATTGTCCTAAAATTTGGACTAGACACATTTTAAAAGGAGAATTTCATTGTTTGGAAAGTGATTCACTCACGTTATTCACTTAATCACATGTATCTCTCAACGTTCTTCCACCTAACCACCACTGCAGTATCACCTTGTTTATCTGTACGGCATTAGTTATTTCTAGATATCTCTGCAGGAAAAGCACATTCTAATGTATATTCTCTAAAATTGCAGTATACACTAATGTAGAATACGTCATTTCCTAAAGGAAAGTAGCCTCCTTTCAAAGTTACAGTAAATAAAATTATAAAAATCAACAATAGTGTTATCTCTAAGTGAATTAACAACATGTGATGGTAATTTCTGATTTACAGTGAAAATAAAACTTAGTTTTAAGAAAAATCTTCAAAAATTACCATGCAGTCAAGACTAATTTGGAGAAGTTTATCTACTCCTTTTTTATTTCCAGCAGTGTTTTGAAATTCCCACCTCAAATACATTTAGCAGGTAGATTTTTATTCAACTTTTTCAATCCGTTTGTTGCAAATTTGTAATTTTTTTAAATTTTCAAATTATTGTAATATATTATTGTGTCTGATAGGCTAGTTCCATGTTTTGAAGGCTAATTCACAGAAGGTACTAAATATCTTGAGTGCGTTGGTTACCTCTGAATCGGTACTGTAGGGTTATTTATCGCCACAGAAATCTTCCTATCAAACAAGGCTCATGTCACAGTAACGAGATACTTCACTCAGAAAAAAATTAGAAGTGGTGACTCTTAAAGAAAACTTAGTATTTCACATCTGCCATATTTTTTCAAAAATATTTTAATATGGCTTTTATATATGTTTTTAGCAGAGCACCTATTTCTTTGTTTTGCCTAAAAGATCTGAAGAGTAGACGTTGCTAAAGGATAGCAGAGAACCACCAGAAATGCTTCTGGTTAAGGCTGTTCAAACTTACAAAGCTGTGAGACTCCTCTTGCTACCTAACGTTAACGAGATGGATAAAATGCCATATTCTTGTCTAAGCATTATTGAAGTATGGCACAAAATTCAGTCTAGGACAATATTTGTTCTGCAACCTATTAAGAGAAACCCTCAACTATACTTACATTTTTATGTTATCTTTTTCTGTTGACAAATTTTTCATTGAGGACTGTGCAGCAGAAAGATTTTTCTGGTACTCATTAATTAAACGGTGCTGTTGTTGCTTCACTGCCTTAACAGCAGCTAGTTCTTGAAGCAGCCTGTCCCAGCAGAGTGCTGCAGGCTCTGTGGTTGGCAGCTCTGCTCTGTTTGATCTTGTTGCATTGGGAAACGCCTCTTGACCAGGACACAAAGATTTTGCTTTCCATGTTTCCAGTTCAGTTTGTAACTTCTATAATCAAGCCCACCACAGAGAGGGGATTAAAAGAGGATCTTAAAGACTTGCAGCCTTCAGCACAAAATACAGTTACATACTGACACACCTAGAAACATATCCTTGCTCATTCTCATGCAGGGGAGCACCCATGCCTGTGCACATCACGGAAGCGCACACACACAATGTAGGTGTAGCTACCTCTGTGCTCTGGAAGGGCATTACAAAACACGGCATTTACACAGACATATTTGCATTTAGGCACAGTGCCTGTAGATTATCTGGCAGACAAACTGACTAATCATGCAGTCAAACTTCAGATAAGACTATATGCAATGATTTTCTTCTGCCAAGTGAATCATAACTCTGTAAGTGTAACACTACATTAACAATGAGGAATGGCTTTGCAATTTCCATACCTCCAGCTCTTTCAGTTGTTCACTTATAAGTACAATATCCAGTTCAGCCACTTCATTTTTCAGCTCATTGACCTTTTGTTCCTCTTCAAAATATTTAGGGTTTACTTGCACTCCCAGAAATAGTTCCTTCTGGACAGCCACTTCTGCACCCGTGTCCTACAACACAAAACAGACTTTTTTATATCTGGAAGTTCTAACTAACAAGTTTTCTGACTGCAACACTTTGCTTTACATGTTTAAGACATGCCTAAATTTCACTGTGGCTTCCCCCACAGCCTCTGTGAGTCAGCCATGACCCAGAGGCTGGATGCTCCGGCTCAGACAGCTGTGAAATCTCTGTCCATCATTTTAAGTTTGAAACTCTTGATATCCCCACCTTCAAATAACATCATCCCTGCACCCACCTCTTCTTCTGATAAATTCAAAGGTCTAACCCTGTCTTCTCCCCTCCTCCTTACACATTCGGGGACCTACAACCTCTCCTCACAAACACATTCCTTCTTCTTAGCACCTGCCTTGATCGGTATGTACTACTGTGTCCTTCACCAGGACCATCTCACAGGGTGACTCATGCATGAAGCAGCTTGGCTGCGACACAAGGCCATGGCTGCTGCTGCCACAAGAGCTATCTGAAATCAGGGGGGGAGACAAGAGAATTAAGGAGCCACGTCTCAACTGGTGTAGGGAGGAAGGGAATGGAGGACTCCAGAACCAGTCCTTGGCCCAGCCATCGATTCAGGACAAGTCACTTGGGGTGTGGCCAGGTTTAACAGCCCATCGGTTGAGCTGAGGTCATTGCCCAAGTGGATGCTCTTACAGAGCCCCAGTTCAGATATAAAATACAATCCTCCACATCTCCTTCAGCTATTGCAGAAAACAACGTAAATCAAAGGGCTTATTGGGTCACATGGTGACACCTTGAAAATCTTTCTGCATTTTCCTTCCTCTAGCACCTGTCTACATCTGCTGTAAAGTGTGATCCGTTCCAGGCGCAGACTTCATGTGAATGCATGCATAGGAATATACAGATACAACTACAGCGTGAGCTTCTCCAGGGTACCAACATATAGAATGAGCAACGACAAAAAATTCTCGTTTCATAAACTCGCTATATTGTGAGTTATACAGCAGCCAGCTACCTCCGCAACTGCATCACTTGAGGGTTGTCACTGTCATCCATTTCTCTGTGGGTTGTGAGCTATCCAAAATATACCTGCTTCCAAGTGTGTAAAACATGTAGAACATGGTAGATGTTATTGAAAAAGAATAATTCTATTTATTTGAACTCTTTTGATTATTTCAGTCAAAATTGAAGGGGAGCACTCGTGAAATAGTCAATCAGAGAACTTTTCCATTTCTCTGTGTACACATCCATAACAGTTGTATCAACTCAGACATAAGATTTCATCTTAAGAGACTTTAGAGTGCCATAGAGTTGAGAAAAACTCAGCTAAGCTATCACAGAGTGAGGAGAAAGTCCACTTTACCAGACTGAAATATAAATGCATCCAAACATACACAAGAGTAAGTGTCCTGACACTAAGAAAAAACTCAGGTTTCCTGTGTCCATTTTGTTTGTTTGTATGACGTTCCCAACGTACACCATGGCGCGCACACACACACATAGACAGTGTCAATCTTCCCACACAATAGTTTTAATATTTCCTGTAGTTTTTCAGTCCATCAGAGAGTTGGAGAGGGAGGAAAACGTGAGATGGGAAGAGAATGGGGGTTGCTAACCAGCTACTGTCCTTCCGGTACAAAGCAGGACTCCCCTACTGACTCTTCACAGTGCAGGTCTGTGGGAAACTGCCACACATGACTCTTGCCTCAGGCCAGGGTACAGCCCACAGTCTAAATCCTTTCAACCTTCCCCAGCAAATCAGCAGAACCTAATACCCTTTGCAAGCTCCAAATCAATCAAGTACAAACTTAAAGATCACATTTAGAAGTGCAAGTCAGCCAATTCCAAATAGAAGAGAATGAGTTCAGTTGGAAGGGACCTACAACAATCATCGAGTCCAACTGTCTGACCACTTCAGGGCTGACCAAAAGTTAAAGCACGTTCCTAAGGGCATTGTCCAAATGCCTCTTAAACACTGACAGGCTTGGAGCATTGACCACCTCTCTAGGAAGCCTGTTCCAGCGTTTGGTCACCCTCTCTCTCAGTGAAGAAATGCTCAGTCTAATGTTGTCTAAACTGAACACACCTTTGAACTTTTCCACACGGCTTGTCACTGGATCCCAGGGAGAAGAGCTCAGCACCTGCCTCTCCACTTCCCTTCCTCAGGAACTTGTAGAGAGCAATGAAGTCACCCCTCAGCCTCCTTTTTTCCAAACTAGACAAGCCCAAACTCCTCAGCTGCTCCCCACAGGACATTCCTTCCAGCCCTTTCACCAGCTGTGTTGCCCTCCTCTGGATGTATTCAAGGACCTTCACAGCCTTCTTAAATTGTAGGACCCAGAAGTGCACACAGTATTCAAGGTGAGGCCACAACAACACTAAATACAGTGGAATAATCACCTCATTTGACTGACTTGTTTAGCGCACCCCAGGATGTGGTTTGCCTCTGGGCTGCCAGGGCACACTGCTGACTTAATGCTGAGCCTGCTCTCGAACAGCAGCCCCAGATTCCTTTCTGCAGCGCTGCTCTCCAGCCAGTCCTCTCCCGATTTATACATGTGCCCACCATTACTCCATCCCAGGTTCAGAATCTGGCATTTGAAATTCTTAAATTCTACCCCATTAATCATTGTCCAGTATTCGAATCTATCTAGATCCCTCTGCAAGGCATCTTGTCCTTCAAGAGAGGTCAACAGCACTTTCCAGTTTGGTATCATCAGCAAACTTGCTAATGGTGCATTCAACTCCTATATTCAGATCATTGACGAATATATTGAACCAAACTGGCCCTAGAATTGAACCTTGAGGAACATGGCTGGTGACCAGTTGCCAGCCAGATGTAGCCCCATTAAGTACATCCCTTTCAGTTCTGCCCTTCATTCAGTTCTTCTCCCAGTGTACCATGAACCTGCTCATTCCGCAGTTAGACAACATGTGCAGGGACAGTATCAAAAACCATACTTAAATTCAGAAAAACTAACATCCACCACCTTTCCTTTCACCCACTAGGCAGGTGACTTTATCATAGAAGAATGTCAAATTAGTTAAACATGACTTTCCCTTTGTGAACTTGTGTTGACTGTGCCTGATCTGTACCAACTCTTTTTAATACTCTGTTCACAGATGATACCAAGTTTGGTGGCAGAGTTGATCTGCTGGAGGGTCGGGAGGCTCTACAGAGGGATCTGGACAGTCTGCATCACTGGGCTGAGGCCAATGGTGTGAGGTTCCACAGGGCTAAGTGCCGGGTCCTGCACTTGGTTCGCAACAGACATTCAGAAAAACTAACATCCACCACCTTTCCTTTCACCCACTAGGCAGGTGACTTTATCATAGAAGAATGTCAAATTAGTTAAACATGACTTTCCCTTTGTGAACTTGTGTTGACTGTGCCTGATCTGTACCAACTCTTTTTAATACTCTGTTCACAGATGATACCAAGTTTGGTGGCAGAGTTGATCTGCTGGAGGGTCGGGAGGCTCTACACGGGATCTGGACAGGCTGGATTGATGGGCCAAGGCCAGTGGGATGAGATTCAACAAGGCCAAGGGCCAGGTCCTGCACTTGGGTTACAACAACTCCCTGCAGTGCTACAGGCTTGGGGAGGAGTGGCTGGAAACCTCCTGACAGAAAAGTACCTGGGGATGTTTGAAAACAGCTGGCTGAATATGAGCCAGCAGTGTGCCCAGGTGGCCAAGAAGGCCAATGGCATCCTGGCTTGTATCAGCACTGGTGTGGCCAGCAGGAGCAGGGAAGTGATTGTCCCTCTGTACTCAGCACTGGTGAGGCCACACCTTGAGCACCGTGTCCAGTTTTGGGCCTCTCACTCCAAGAAGGATGTTGAGGTGAGGGAGAGTGTCCAAAGAAGGGCAACAAAGCTGGTGAAGGGTTTAGAGAACAAGTCATATGAGGAGCGGCTGAGGGAACTGGAAGGAGACTTAGGGGAGACCTTATCACTCTCTACAACTCCCTGAAAGGAGGTTGTAGCAAGGTCAGTCTCTTTTCCCAAGTAGTAAGTGACAGGACAAGAGGAAATGTCTTCAAGCTGCACCAGGGCAGGGTTAGGCTGGATAATAGAACAAGTTTTTCTACCAAAAGGTTTGTTGAGCTCTAGAACAGGCTGCCCAGGGAAATGGTTGAGTCACCATCCCTGGATATACTTAAAAAATGTGTAGATGTGGTGTTTAGGGACATGGTTTAGTGGTGGACTTGGCAGTGCTGGGTTTACAGTTGGACTTGATGATCTTAAAGGTCTTTTCTAACCTAAATGATTCTAAGGTGACTGCGTCGTTCTTTAAATGCTTTTCAAAAGTACCTAGTACGATACTCTCCATATTTTTTCCAGGAACTGAGGTTAGACTAACAGGTCTTTAGTTTCCTGGGTCTTGGTCTTCCCTCATCCCCTTCTTGTAAATTAGAATAACACTGGCTAGTTTTCAGTCAGCAGGGACGCCCCCAGACTCCCAAGACCTTTGGGAGATTTTGTTAGAGCAGATGTGCAAGGTAAGACGAGGTAGTCCCAGGTAAGACTTGCCAATTGTCATGTCAGCAGTGGACCTGCCTATAGATTTAACTGTGAAGATTAGATCAGGCCCTACCTTTAACTTAAGAATGTGGTGACCAATGATCAGCAGTCATGGGACACTTGTGATGTAACAGCCTTGCTCTTAAAGAAGAATAGGCTTAGTAATGCCATTTAGTAACGTGCCTTACTATTCATTCAGCTTGAATTCATTCTCCTTTCCCTATTTTATTTCATTTATTTTCTTAAGCTGGATCACCCTTGCATTTCAGTTTCCTGATTTGCCTTCCTTATGGCGGCAAAGCCTATTATAACATAGCTAACTATAACAACATGGCAAGAAGTTGTATTGATAAACAATTTAAAGAGAAACTCTAAATGTCATAAAATAAAGACTGATTACCATGGCTCTGAATACTGCTCTTTTGAACAGACCCACTGAACAATATGATGAGGGTAGCACATCGGATAAAGTTCAGAACTACCAAGGACATACAGCAGAATTATACACAATCATCATGATTTTGATGTGCCAGTAACTGCCTCTTCTTTCATAAAAGAATTTCAGCTGAAGCCCATGTGGGAACAAAAATTCAATGACTCTGATAAAGTTATCTTGAAATAACAGATGTGTGTTACCTCATGTGCAGAAACTGGGGGATTAGATTCCAGACCACCCTCCTCAGCTGCTGCAGATTTCAGTACCTGACTCTTCTGGCACACCTTTTGTTGAACCTGCTCCACACCTTCTCTATACGACTGATTCTTGACATCACCAGATTTCTCCTTTTGGTGTAAGAAAAAAAAAAAGAAACAAGTAATCAAAAAGCCCTAATCAAGTCTGCTGAGTTGTAATTACAGTCCTTGAGATGACAAAGTTATGAAGCCTGTAATTGTAGGTAGATGAGGAAAACCACAAGTACATCTCATAATTTATAGTGGGCAAGGTTATGGCAAAGGAAACCATTTAGAAGAAGCAGTATTGTAATTTCTATCAATTTTTAGAAAAATTGCAGATTGCATGTGTTCTTCCTCTGACCTACGCTGTTTCATTATTCTAAGCACGGACCTGGAACTGTGTACCCCTGCATACAGGCTTGAACGTGTTTTTTTAAAAGGTTTAGCTTTTTCCTGAGGCTCCAATCTCATACTTGTACCGCAGACAGCCTGTGCTTAGACACCCAGCCAATAACCAGGCAGGATATTCCTGTGGGCAGCCCAGGGTTTTGCTCTACGTACATGCTCAGGTATTTGCCGACTGTAAGTTCTGTCTGAGTTTGTTTACCATCTGGGGACAGATAAAATAAAACAGCCACCTACACAAAATACAGAATGGCAAATCCTTACAGCATGACCATGGTGGAGAGCGCGTCATCAGGGACCTATCTGTGCTGCATGGCTATCTGAGCTAGCGGCTGCAAGGCACACAGGATGTGTACTGAAAGTACCCCACCTGCAATCCAGAACGAACAAATTTACCCCAATTTCAATATTTTGTCGAAATTCCCCTTGTACCGTGGTGCACCAAACAGGACACAGCATTTCAAATGCACTGTCATACATGCAAAGTAAATATGTAAATAAGAAATCTAAATAAATGAAAGAGACTTGAGCAAAATAACAGTTTTCAAGTAAAAAGATGAGAAGACTTCACAATACGTCCAGGTGACTTGGAATGCAATATTCTCAGCAAACCATTAAAAAAAAAAACCAAACAAAACCCTCTCTATACTAATTCTAAATGTATAGGAAAGGATTCAGAGAGCTACTATATACTAAGTTTAAGCACGTCAGACAAAAATAGCTCGGCATAACTTGAGGGCTTTATTCTTTATTTATTTAGTAGTAGTGTCATCCCCACTGCAACTAAACTGTATGCACATACCATCAAATTCAATCTCTCTTGCGTAATCTCATGTCCAATTACCTCTGCTGGATGGGGTTCCTTTGTTGTTTCGTCACCTTCGATACCAATGTGATCCTGACACCTTTCAAGTTCTGCTTCACCACCCTGAAGCGCACTGTCCAGAACGTCCTCCTGGACCCTCTTATGTTTGTCCCTACCTGGGCTCTCTTCACCAGCCTCCTGCTGATTTGAAATACACAAAATGTTGGCAACCAGTAAAAGTCACAGTCCAAAATCTAAGTCTACTAAGGAACACCACACTCCACAAGCTGCCTTCCCTATCTTCAGTTTAGCTTAACAAATGAAGGAAAAGGCTGAGGTAACCCAGACCCAGAGGCTCTTGGAAACGCCTGCTCAGGTCAGTTTGCTCTATCAGGACCTTTATCACTACGAAACATTTTCAGGACAAACCAAACAGGACTAAGCGCTCACATGATTTTTAACACTTCTTTTGGCAGCTCTAACTATGGATCTTAATCCATCTCCAGAAATCCCAGTACAGATGGTTTCCACCCTGATATTTTGATGGGTATCTCTCCCAGCTCCTGTAATCACTCAATGGTCAGGTCAATGAGGCAGTTCTCCAAACTGTCCCCTCAGCTTTGCACAAATGAAGTCATTTATAGTGTGAATGTCTTCAGGCCCCCTAAAGATCAGCAGTTCCAGGTTAGTGACTTCTCACTACCTACCTTGCGCATGCAGGTGACAAAACCTGTTGAAATCATACGTATGTTGCAGGTTTTACATCATGGAGAAAGCAGGTCCAAGCCCTGGGGGCTTGTAGAGATCATCACATTGATCTCTTGCACCTTTCACACGCACAAGGCCGAAAGGATGATTTGGAGAACAAAATTTATCATCCTCTCATCAGATAAGGAAAATATGTCTCTGTAAGACTACAAATTTAAAGGATTTACACATACATTTCTAGTGAACAGCCAGACACACACACACAAATACTGACATGTAGTAGAATGTATTTGTCAGGCACCTGAACAGTCTGCCCAAATCTGGCCTGGCTATGACAGCTACCCTGTAATGGGCTGTCTGACAATGCACTGCTTTCCTCCAAAAGTGGATCATTTTGCTTCTCTTTCTCTGACATATTTCCATTTACATCTTGATCCTAAGAGAAATGATATAAAAGAAAACCTGCTTGTGAGACTATAAATACTGTATTTTAACATTAAATCTCTGAATGGCCAAAATTATTATCTACAAAAACAAGCAGGACAAATAGTGTGCTGCAGTAATAAACAAGTCTTACTGGTTCAAGGGAAGCTCTCAAAGTTCTTTGGCAGGGGTGTATCTGCAATTTTCTCATTTATACGCCTTCTCCCTTTGTGCCCTGACCAAGGATAGCTGCTCTAACTATGGGCAAGAGAAAGCTATACGCCGGTTGTGTTCAAATGGAAAACGGCCGTTTTGAATAGACGTCACTGGCTTGTTACAGACTTGTTACAACAAGTCAAGGGAGTTCTCCACTTCTTTGATTTATACACATATATTTACAGAAGGATCCATTTCAACAAAATTAAGGTTGCTGTATACAAAAGGCGTTTGAGACACGTGACTTTTTAAGCAGTCTTCTGCTGTCGTTACTGTCAACAAATATACTCACATCATGCATTTCCTCCTTTACCTCCACTGCTGTGGGGCTCTCTTCTGCAGCGACAGGAGTATCAGAAGTGATCTGCCTCTCTCTCTTCAGCAGTGCATCTGCCTTATCTTCCATTTGGATTTCATTACCAAACTCATCTTTTAACTCAAGGACTTCACTGAAAATATTTTCCTCTTTTTGCTTGACATTTTCAAGTCTTTCTTCCAGACTCCTGTGTTCACTCTGAAGTGTTTCAATCTCATCCTTAATAAACTTCTGTCCTGGTGAAGAGGTGTTTTGTTTAACAGTTTCTGCCAAAACCAAAATCTTCTTCAACGTGTCTTCGCATCGACTAAGAGGTCCTTGTTGTTTCTTTAAACACAAAGAAAACATTTTATTGAAAGTGTCTTCCTTCACTCAATATACTTAATGCTAAGATCTAAAGTCAATAGCTAAAATCATAAATATTTGTTGTGAACAACAAACTGTGCAGAAAAGTACAAGCAGACCTATTTGCTGCAGAAAGTCAAAGACCAAACCAGTGGTTTTAGTCAGCCATTTTTACGAGCAGAGAACACCTGAAGCTATAAGCATTACAACCATGATAAGATAATCAGATAGCAGGCTGTGAGGTGCACGATGATCTTTCCAAGTTCTGAACAGATAATCCCCTCCCTCTCCTAGTCTTTTTAATTGTTACAGCTATAGCAAACTCTGGAGGAAGGGGAATTGCAGTGATCCATATCTGAGCTATGGTTTCAGCCTTCAGCAGCTCTCTACTCTCACAGCTACAAGACTGTTAGCCATTCTGACAAAGTACAAAAGAAGGTCTACTTATGCATGAAGGACACCTCAAACTGAACCTGGCTCAATTACATTTTCCTAAGCTTTCCACTCTGGCCAATTTAAAGACTAACACCAAATTTAATGATCTCTCTCCTCATTATGCCCACAGAGGAAAAAAGAAACCAACCAACCAACCAAACTGAAGAAGGCTGTGTGCTTGAGCTAGGACAATTCCAACTTCAGTTCAGCTGACAGTAAAGGTCCACTCAGTTCATTAAGACTGGTTTTAGCCCTATAATTATCTTGATAAAAGGAACAACACATACACTTTATATTTGAGAAACATTTCTTAGTTTTTCAGTTTTACACCATTAGCAATTCTCTTTTATAAATGTGCTGGTGTCTACAAGCCCCCAAGGCACGGTCCCACTTCCTCCATGATGCAAAACCTGCAACATACCTGTGATTTCGACTGTTTTTGTTCAGCTGATGGTTGTTCCATTGCTGGATCTTCACAACCAGCAAGCTTCTCAGAGACAGTTTTCAGCTCAGTACTCAGGCCTGCTACCATATCCTGAAACTGCTGATGCTCTTGAACACGACTTTCCAATGTCTGTACTATGGTCTAGAAACCAAGGAGTTTCTAGGATTAGTCCACCATTAACTGAAACAAATATAACTCATCCACAGACTGTCATAGCTTTGCCAGGACCTCAGCACCACAAAAACCTTGCTTGTTTCCCATAAAATATCCAGCTAATCACAGGCGCACTGAAAAAATCTTTCCCTCTTCCCAGCACATCATGGACTCCACCACGAACAAAATCTTCATTAGCAGCAGGAAGCAGAAGAGTTTCCATTCCATAAGAATATACGTCTAAAAGGGATGTTTTCTATCCCACATAGATGAAAGATTAGATGCAGAATGCCACATAGGGTGCAAATGGAGTCTGCATTGAGCTGGGTGGAAACAATAACAAAGATGATGCGGGAAAAGCCATTCATCCTTCTAAAAGGAAAAAACCTACTGTGGTTTGGCGAATGTAGGAGCAAATGCTTTCTATTATAGCTATATGAATCTGTTTATACAGGTATAAAATGTTTTTCTTCACACCTTGGTCTCATTTGTTTAAACATCTACTCTTCTGCAAAGCACAAGGCGGTGAAAAACATGAGCTTCTGGTGCCCTTTTCCCCAAAGTAAAAGAGAGAGATAAAGGAACTCCCTGCTCGTCTACAGAGGAACTTCCACCACTCCCAGTTTTACCCATAAACTTGCCAGCTGAATGACAGTGCAGGCAAAGTGAGAACTGCAATCAACAGGCACACCAATAATCTCGTAAGGAAAGAGAGTGAGGTTCCAACCTGTAGCTGGCTGAGCAGATTTTCATGTTGGTGCTTTAATTCCAGCCATTCCACCTCTGGGAAGCAGGGATCCACAGTGTGACCCTGTAGGAGATCTTCCTGGCTTCTCAATATATTAAATCGGGAAGTTAAATCTTCTGCTTTCTGCAGGAGGTTGGCATAGTTTGTCAGCTGAGCTTGCTTCTCCTGCAAACCAGGTTGAAGGGCAAAACCCATCTCCCGTTGCTGTTTCTCCAGTTCAGTTAGAGCCAGTCTCAGATCTTGTTTGCTTTGTTCATATTGCTCCCTGTTGAACTGAAGTTGCTCTTGAGGGCTAAAAACCAAAATACTGCATTTAATAGTACTGAAATTTTTTTTGTTCATTACCTGGAAAATGCCGAATTGTGAACAAGTCAACCATTAGAATGAACCTGAGTGTATTGAATACTCTTCTCTTTTATATTACTGATCAGCTTTAGACTGGAATATTCAAGGTGATGAAAAAGAGAAACACTGAAGTTATTGCTGCTGAATTGGACTTAAATGCAGGACAAGTGACTAAACCTCTTAAATCTTAACCTATAAGCCCTTAGTTTCTAGTATCAGAGACGTGATGCTCATGCTCTGTATTTTTCTCCTTTTGATTACAGCAGAAATTTTGTTTAAAAACTACAACATGGCTATAAATCCATTTTCCTTGGCAACTTCTTATGACAGTCTCCTGAAAGGGAACGTTCTGTAGAAGACACAAATTGCATTGGTAGAGTTGGGGGTGGGGGAGAGTTTTAGAGACACAGACCGCAAAACCAGCATATGTAATATGGGTCATGTTAGCACAATCCAGTGCCTACTGTCCTGACCTTGACATTGGATTCTGATTTGTGTGGTTTATAAGCATGTACACTGATCTGGTGCAGGTGAACACGCTGCATTTGTCCACAGGAAATATGCAACTACGAGACAAAAGTAATATTGGTTTGTTCACATTTAGTGATGAAGCTCAGATATTTTCCAGATGGAACTTAAATGCCAACATTTGAAAATATGATCCCACACAGACAAAACCAAATAAATAAAGTCTGGTTGTAATTCTGTAAAGTACAGCAGGATAAATGAAGACAAAAGCAAAGCTTAAATGTTTTGGGTTTTGCCCCTCAAAATTAGTATTTGTTGGCATATGACAAAGCGTAGCCTCACATACATTAAGTACGCTTGCTTCAAGTTCCCTATTCCAGTATCTGTTATTCACAAGCCCGATCCTGCAAGATCCTGAGCATCTCTTTGGATGCGCTGAGCACCTCATCTCCTGTCCTCAACATACTGTGAAGAGGGCACTCTACATTCTGCTGTCTTGGATCCAACATAGCCAATCCTCTATCTTTCTGATCACCACTGTATTGCTTGTACTGAGGGCTCAGTAATCAGGCGACTGAATATTCACAGAACTATTTATTTTTAATAATTCATTCCTTGGACTTTTTTTAAAAAGCATTCAGTAGGCCTACTGCAGCTTCCAGTGTTCTTAAAGTTCTCAGTGATTGCACTGAATATAAGTTCAAGGACATTATGGCAGACAAATATCTTGAAAATGTCTGCATGTGCAAAATCAGAACTTCAGTTCATGTTTACACAACACACCTGGAATCATCCGACATGTTTTAAGGGATCGGTTTGGCTCTCAGCCGCAGTTGCCACAGTGGCAGCAACACCAAAG
>NW_010423712.1:69873-73705 GCF_000710305.1 Buceros rhinoceros silvestris
CGAGAGCGCCTCTCACAGAGGCTTTAAAAACTCTAAAAATCCCAGCCTCCTGGATTCACCCCAAACTCTCTTCTGAAGCAGCACAAATCTGTGCTCACCTCTGAGGTCTGTGTGGATCTCACCTCTGCTGGGGGACCACGCCTGGGGCACAGGGCCCAGATCTCATTGAAGTGAAGGGCCACTGCAGTGGTTAAGTCAGTGCACCCTCACTGCGCAGTCTAATGAAACTGGGAGCACATTTTTAACTTTTTTTTACCATCGAGGCTGAACTACTTCAGTATGAAAAGGGAATCTGAGGTGAGCCAGGCAGACCCCATCAGCTGCCCTGCCACCCCCCATACACCTCCTGGCTACACCCCCCACTTGACCACTCAGCTCAAACTGTGACCTGCCCCTCCACAATACTGCAGAAATACAAGTGTTTTTGTAAACATCTCGTTCTGCCCCCGAAGAACACAAAGCCAGTGGAACTGGTGCGCGAAGAGGAGAAGCAAGTCAATGTAGCAGTAAGGGATCTGTACTGCCTCTTGGCAAATTCCACATTACCTTCTGCATTCAGTGGCTAGTCGACAGGTGCTTTCCCACTTGTTCTGGAGCTCCGAAATAGTCTGCTGAACCACTGGCTTCTTATTTTTCTCATTTCTCATTAAAGTCTCTCCTAGAGCTACCATGTTTTGTATTTTGGTCTCTACTGCATCTTTGAGAGCTGTGATTTCCTGTATTAAACAAGAAGCAGAAGCAGTACATATACAACTACTTTTGGTAAAAAATAAAAAGGTGTTACCAATGATTTTTTTCATACTTTCTACACTGCTGTACAAGACAAAAGAATTCTCCTTCCAAGATATCGCATAACTGATACATAAACGGATAGATCATCTAGAGCATCCTCATTCTAAGTAGTCAGAGAGAGAAGACACCAAACAGGTTAAAGAGACCCATCCAGGCAGCAGAGCAGCCCATCATGACAACACTGCAGGGCACACACTTTGCAGTGGCTCTCCGGGTGCCCCAGCTATGTTACCTACCTCCCTCTCCACCTCAGGAGCAGGCTATGATGGGAAGGCACATGGCCACCAGCACCTTATGAGTTGAGTGCTGTTCCACTCAGAGATGCAGCAAAGAATCTCATCTTACATGTAAAATAAACTATGCAAAACCAAAAAAAAAAAAAAAAAACCCCAAACCCAAGCACTCTCCACCCACCCAAGTAAGCCACAAAACTACAGGCTCAGCAGTGTCAGGATCTTTTAGCAGATTATGATTCATCAAGCATTCCCCTGATATTAGCATGAGCTGTGAAGCGGAAAAGGAATATACTTAACACAATACCTTCACCTGTCTGATCCTTTCGTCTGAGGGCAGCTCACTTTCCTGTGAACTCAGGTTATTAACAGCCTCCTCAAGCTTTTTGATCAAGCAAGAAACATCCTGGGCAAGTTCTTCAAAATTTTGTCCTTCCATTGGAAGTCTCTCTGTATTCCCAGTCATTTCACTTACATGTGTTATCAGAGTGTGATATCTACTAATAAGATCATTAGCTTCTGAAATGGTTTCATCTGTCAGTCCAGCTTCCCTCAAGGAATTTGCTAGCTGAGCCATGGAGTCAAACGGTTTTCTGAAAAACACAAAACATTAATGAACATTGATCGATTTGTTGCAACAACATGGAACAACCTTTAAAAGACAGTTCTTAGGGACCAAAGAAATCGATACCTCTGCGTTAATAGTGTTTTATAG
This sequence comes from Buceros rhinoceros silvestris, assembly GCF_000710305.1. Classification (NCBI taxonomy): domain Eukaryota; kingdom Metazoa; phylum Chordata; class Aves; order Bucerotiformes; family Bucerotidae; genus Buceros; species Buceros rhinoceros. Next base: position 71,614 of record NW_010423712.1, read on the forward strand.
AAGTTTTCAAGTTTTGTCTCATCTTTTTTCATCTCTTCTAGTTTTAATTCCTGAGCAGTGAGCCATTCTTCCAAGACCGTGATGCTTTCTTCAAGGCTAAAGGGGGTATAAATATGGACACAGGTCAAAATGGGAGGCATTACATGACTAACACCTGCTGACAGCAGTGCTTTGCTGAAAAAAATAACATAAATATCATGTGCCTGATCAAGTAAAGTTTTAAGCACAAGCTTAATTTCAAGTATCTCAGTTCATGTCACTTCAACTATCCATAAGCACGTGCTCCCATATAACACCGAGTCTGCTACAAAGTGAAAAAACACAGGAAGCATACAACAAAACACTCACTAGACTTCATTAAAATAAGAAATAATATTCAATAAAAAGCAGGGTTGTTTGCAATCCACTATGGATGTTTAGCAATATATCTTTTTACATGGCTTGTGATTAAAACGTCAGAAACTACATTAGTTCCCTACCTATTAAGCTGCTGGAGAGAAGCACCAAGTTCCTTTTCCCTTTTCTGACATTTGGAGATCAATCTTTGTAGTTCTGCTTCTTGATCTCTCACGCGGCTGTTAAGGTGGTTAATGCTTGCTTTGGGCAAATAATGCTTCACTTTATTCAATAAAGTTTTAACCTCTTGGATATCTCTGTCTTTGCCTTCAGATGTTAGGAAGTGCTGGATAAGAGTACAAACACGAGATGCATTTATCACATCTGCTGTTGTATAATACATGTTACAGGAGCTTTTCAATGGCTGTTATCTCTACCGATATTTTCTACAGTAATTCCAGTTCCTGATACAGAATATATGTGAATTCACAGTTTGCTGGCTATTGCACTTGGAAATGAAAAGTTGCTGTTCATAAAACAAGGAGAAAGTGAAGTAGACAACTTGAATTTTCTTCTCTACAGCACAAATACACACAACAGAATTAAGCAAGCAGCACTCAGATCTAGCACTGATATCACAAAGTCTCTTCTGCCACTTAACTGTGATTGCTTCTTGCAGATGTTGTGGCTTCTCCATCTCTTTTGTGTTGATTCTGTCTGACTTCGAGTGAAAATCTGGCTACAACAAAGTGAATGCAAATTTTTCACATCTGAGTCCACTGGAGGTCAGAATTTCATTTTACTCTTCATGTACTTGACTTTCTGCATTTTTGCACACTGAAGTACTTGGTCAAAGTCCATTGACTTTCACTACCTCCCTGCCCCACCTCTCACTTGCCCGGCTGTGACTGCAGAGGAACACTCATACTCCATTTTAACAAACTTTTATTTTCACTCCACGTATTGTCCTAATGCTTTAAGTTACAGGAAATGTTCTTTCAGCCTCCAGTTACAAAATCAGCATAGGTGATTTCGCTCCCAAGAACAGTCTCCTGTGTAAAAAAGTAAAACTTCAAGAACAATCAGCTTTGGAAATTAGAACATTTTAATACTTTACCTTTAGCCTCTGCAGCCTTTCTTCCAGTACTGGTTTTGTTTCTGATGGGTCAAAGCAGTCCTTCAAAGACAGCTGAGTGCTGCTGAACCAGTCATTAAAATTCTTGCACTGACCTGAAAAAAGAGACATTCCAATTTTCTTCATTAACTGTATTCTGTAAAAGAAAACTCTATTTAACATGAAGATCTCAGACAATTTGTAATTATGTTTATCAGAGCTGCTGTCCAAGGTTGCTTTCCACTCACTGTGGGATAGAAAATGCTGCAGTTCAGACTTTTTTTTAATCTAACATTAATTGACAGTAAATGCAGCTCGTCCCTTGGAAGAGACAGTCTGCTATACAAGGCAGTTTCAGTAAGCAAGGTCTGGATTAGCCAGTTGGCAACTTCTCTCATTTCCACACAAATACATATATAAATAACATATAAAATATAAATGACAAAATATAAGTAATAAGAAATAAAAACAATAACATAGGAAATACAAAAACAATACATATAAATATAGTAAATGTACTATACATGCACATATGCATATAAATATTGTAGAATTTATTATTATATATGCCATTATATAACAATATGTAAAACTATTTTGAAGATGAAACTACTTCTGGGCCTAATTCTACACCTGCACAAT